>NW_024589960.1:0-231429 GCF_018446385.1 Zingiber officinale | reverse complement strand
CATGGGTCATAACGTGCATAACATTGAATATTTTACTTGTGAACGATGAGTCACTTCTAGATAATGACTATGGCAATAAGACCTTAAACCTATGAGATGGTTCCAGGACAATTAGTAGTTATATCAATTTCTCTCCTTGACCACACATTGGCTACATGTGTGCACGTGATGTCATTCGCTATTGTATTTGTGTGGGACATTGCATGTCAAACCATCCTCATTCGATGATAGTTATAGTTAGCAATTGTAGATGGTTTCAGGGCAATTAGTAGTTATATCAATTTCTCTCCTTAACCACACATTGGATCAATGTGTGCACGTGATGTCATTCACAACTGTATTTGTGTTGGACATTGCATGTCAATCCATGCTCATTCGATGATAGTTATAATTGTTAGCATTTGTATGTGATATTGCAGTGTTATATTTATTATTATGTGAGATGTATATATAGTTTAGAACTAGAATTCAAACCATTGTGCAATTTTTAATTAAAATTTTCAGGTTCTTACACAGTAGATTTTAACCCATGTGATATGTAAACAACTCTATATATTAAAATAATATTTTAAAATAGTTAGATGGAAGTTGGCATCTGAAACTACTATTAGTTAAAATTTCAAAATATGAAAATCTTTAGAAGTTTTTAAGATATATATGTATATAGGTGTCATATCTATATTTGCTCTTAATTATCTCATTAAAAATTATGCCATGCAAAAATATTTAAATGCAAAATCAAATACTTCATCATTTTTTAAATTTTTAATTCACCTAAACAATAAACATTAAAGATTAAACCAATTCAAATGCTCTTCATGCTGAATTAATTATTATTTCTAATATTTATTGATTTTTTCCAACATTTATTATCAATAGTTTATGCAAATTATTTATTTCAATATGTTGCAACCAAATTGCTATTTGATTTTAACATTTAAATAGATGTTCAGTCTAGTGGGTATAGATTTTGCATGCATCCGTCTAAATTTTTTTCATGTTAAAGTTGCACTTTATCATTTTTTTTATCTCACCCTTGTTGACTCCCCTGCTTTATCATTCTTTTATTGTTGTTTTTTGCTTAGCAGTTGCCTAAGAGATTGTCACATTGTCATTGTTGGAACCATGCCATAAGGGCCAGGAAGGAGAATATTTAGGATAGAAGTATTACTATACAATTTTATTTAGAGTAAGATATAATTATTAACTAAAGAATCCAAGAGATGCTCCTTTCGATTTGCTTACATAGTGCAAGGAAAAATATTTGTTGTTTTGACTGTAACACAATTTTGATAAATACTAATGGTTTGTGATGCTTTAATATGAAAAAGTATCAAATTGTTGTTATTTTCATTCTTAAGGTATTATTTATACATTCTCAGCGCACAGAGTTTAATGAAGGCATGCAAAATATATAGCCAATCCAAAATAGTTGGGACACATACAGCTTACTGAAGATGATGATGAACCAATCTAGGATTATCCATTTCCAAGCGTATTAAAACTTTTTAAAGATCATGAGTTGTTTAGGAGGTAGATGATATCTATTCCTTGATAGTTTGTCTAGAAACTTAACCAAATATTGGGGTTATATGTCTATGAAAATCATGATATTTTGGTTCATTGAAAGCATTATGATTGCTTCATAATATTTTATCAATACAATTTAGTGTGAATAACATCATCATATTAGGGACCAATTTTAAAACTCAGTCACTAATAATATAGTAGAAAATTAAAAATAAAACAAAATTCCCATGTTCGAGCATTATCTAATAACAACCCATCATTATCTAATAACTTCATTCAATCGTTAATTAAAATTTGATTAGTTACAAATTCCCATGTTTCTGGGAGAGTTAAAACTATTGATAACCAACCCCTTATATTATGTCATCTAAATTTTGAGCCAAAGTAAATTCATAAAGAATTTTCACAAAACAATTTAAGATCTTTATATGAACATTTTCTTTTTCATATTTCTAATTACTTTCTTAATCCATTATATCCACTCACTTTCTAAATTCACAGTCAACTTTTTCCCAACTGCCATATATATACAAGTAATCCTTTGAGGCTTATAATCTGTTGTAATTAACAGTTTAATAAATTAATTAATCTAGCAAACCAAACGCATCCTAATTAAATCACTCTTTTACTTTAGTTTGTTAAAGAGTTAACAAAATTCTTAAATTTAACAAATAACTCATAACAAAATGCCTCTATACTCAATGGAAAAGACCATTGATGGAAACACAAGAAAACACAAATTCATAAGTTTTGCTTTTCTACTTCCTTTTAGACAATCTTTTTGCATTATTTTCCCCCTTAATTGCTCTTCTAATTCGATAGCTCGCAAGCATCAAGATGGACCCTGATATAGGACGTATTTTACTCATTCTATTTGGAATACTAGGTAATTAATTAAATACGAATCATCCACTTAATCTTGGTTTTCAATATTTTCTTTATTTCTTTTATCATGGATTTCTTTTAAATGCTCCCTATTATTACGGGCAACATCACCTCTTTCTTGGTTTATCTTTCCCCAATGTAAGTACACACCAAATTTTCTCAACTAATTAATTAATTAGTTAATTATGACAATTATATAAGTTAATCACTAATTAATGACTGCAGCCCTACTTTTATCAAAATCTACTGCACCAAATCAGCATGAGGAGTCCAGTCGTTGCCTTGAAAAGAAGGAAAGTCATTTATAAATAGATAGAAGAAAACCTGAAAAACTTACAAAAACGTTTCTTCCGGAGTATTTGGATCCTCTACATAAGGAACCTGTAAAAACAATGAACTGTCAAAATCAAAACAAAACAAAAAAAAAATCAGCATACTCGCAACAAAATAGCAGGGCCAGGCCGTGCAGGGCCACGTGCGGCCCATTGCACACCAGAACGTGCAGGGTAACGGCCCATCGCACAAAGGAACGGGCAAGGACCGCACCCCATAGGGCTACGAAGACCAGGCCGCCAGATCTCCCCGGCTGCACCAGGCTGCACACGGCAGATCCAGTGGCCCGCCGGATCTGCACGACCACATAGGGCTGCGTAGGCCACACATCCGGCGGCTGGGCCGCTGGATCTGCTCGGCTGGACCAAGCTGCGAAAGGTAGACCGCCGGATCTGCCCTCTAGCACGCCGGAGCTGTGCAGGCTACAGATCCGGCGGCTGGGCCGCCGGATCTGCCCGGCTGGACCAGGCTGCGCGCCGGATCTGCCCACTAGCAGACACCGGAGCGAGAGATCTGGCCTCTAGGTCATAGATCCGGCGGCCCAGCCGTCGGATCTACAATCACCGGAGAGAGAAAGAGAAATACCCTTCCCACCCAACCTTCCTTCGCACCCGAGCCGCCGGATCTACAACCACCGGAGAGAGAGAGAAAGAGAAATACCCTTGGCACCCAACCTTCCTTCGCACCCGAGCCGCCGGATCTTCAACCACCGGAGAGAGACCCTTCGCACCGGCCTTCCTTCGGACACGGCAACAAAACCCTTGCCACCCAGCCTACCTTCGCACACGGCAACCCTAAACATAGGATTATTCGCGGTCGTCGCGGAATTCGTGGCAACATTGCAACGGATACATTTAGCAACGAAAATTCGTGAACTTAACAATTTTATTATTAATTTTGTGATGAATTTATCTAATTTTGTTATTGATTTTTGATTATTTACTAATTTTATTATAGATTTATAATGAATTTTTTTCGTGGTTAAATGGATTTTTTTATGAATTTTTTTGTTATGGATTTTTTTTATTATTTTCTTATTTTTCATTATTGCTCTATGAAATAATTTAGATGAAAGAAAAATTCTTAATCACAATGTTAATCCTCATGTTCACAACACTTTGGTTCCACTTATTTGCTTCAACTCCTTCATGCAAATATCATTACCTAATTATTCCTCAGATTTTTTTAGGTACAAAAAGTCTAAAAATAAGTATATTTTCTCTTAAATTCAGCATTTTAAATTAGAATCGAGTATATTTTCTATTAAAATTTGCCCTCATATTTTTTAGATTAAAAAAGTTTAAAAATTGATATAATTCCGATTAAATTCAGCACTTTAAATTAGAGTCGAGTATATTTTCAATCAAATTGAGCACGACTTTCTAATTGCCCCTCAGATTTTTTAGGTATAAAAAATATAAAAATGAGTATAATTACTCTTAAATTTAACACTTTAAATTAGAATCGAGTATATCAAAATTGCCCCTCATATTTTTTAAGTACAAAGAGTCTAAAAATGAGTATAATTCCTATTAAATTCAGCACTTTAAACTAGAATCTAGTATATTTTCTATCAAATTGAGTACGACTTTTTCCTACTTACTATAATTTTTCCTAAATTCAAGATCATTTAAATAAGATCTAGTATATTTTTATCAAATCGAGCATCATTTAAAAAAAATCTAGTATATTTTACATCCAATTGAGGTGGAAAAAAACTCATGCTCATTTTTTTAGAAAATATATTAAAATCTAGTTTGATGTACCAAATTTAAGAATAAATATACTTATTTTTTACTTTTTATACCTAAAAATATCAGGGGTAGTTAGGTAAATTAGTATCCACTATATTTGACTGGGGAGTGAAAATAAAAATTTTTATCAATGGGGACTGCATGCAAAATTTTGTTTCTGATTAAGGGCTGCATGTAAATTTTCCCAAATAAGAGCACAATGTCAAAATCTAAAAGAATATTTTTCTTAGGAAGTTGCATTAATGGTAGCGATAGTTTTTGAACATACCTCTTGAAGGTAGGTTAGTGCACAATAATCATCTTCTCGATAACACTCAAAATTTGCATCTGCTTTGGTAACATGGGATCTTATATCATCAAGTTGTTCAGTGAGTCTTCTTAATATCTACATCAGTTCTCTTCCTTTATAAACATTCTCATGCCTCATTTCCTTCATGTCATTTTCGAGTTTCTGTATCTACATTTTGAGCTGCTCGACATCAATTTGAATCCAGAAGTACCCTAAAACTCCATCCCAAACGATTTTTTTTCATGTTTCGTATTTAGGACTAGTTTGCTCGAGCCATGCTGGTCCTCATGGAAATTGTTAGCTTTGGTCTTCCATTGGGTTTCTAAATGAAACTCCAGTAAATTTGTTTGTTTCAAAATACTGTTATTAAAAGTTCACTCAAAGATAATACTTTAAAAGTATTGTCGTTTTTTTGTAAAGATAATATTTTTGTAACACTTTAAAAATATTGTTATTTTTGATAAAGACAATACTTTTGTAATATTTTGAAAGCGTTATTTTTTTTTAAATAAAAAAATCATATTTAATTTCCTATTTACAAAATCATTCTTTTTATATTTACAAAATCATTATTTTTATTTGACCTTGCTATAGAAACAAAATTATGATCAACCTAAACTACTATTATTTTCTATTTACATAATTCCTAAAAGGATGGTACTACTGTCAACATGATTAAAAAAATCGAAGATAATTGATATGTCTATATTCAAATTTGACATAATAATAGTTAATCAGCTAAGCTAAATTCATACAAAAATGATAGAATTCAGTTACAAAGTAGATATTCGTATATAATCATACGATGCAAGAGAAAACAAAGTAAAAATCAAAGACTAGACTAGTCTATAAGAATAAATCAACAGATGATGGAAATAGATTTTTTGGGTTACGACGAGATCCATTAGATGTATCTGATTTTCGGGGTTGGAACATTACAATTTACTTGAAAGAAGTGCAGTGTAGCATAGCTTCTAATATTCCTTGTAGGATATTTTGCATCCAGGGTCTAGTAGATGGCAGACGAGTACTTGGTGTTGATGGGAATCTGCAAGAATATCAAAAGAATTGTAGTTTTTTTATAAAAAAATTGATATACTCAATGAATAAATGAGTTATAACTACAACTGAGAACAAGGGTCATTAACAAAAAGTTAAATAGATAAAGTTAATCATATTCATAAGAAAATATAATTCAAAGAAAATTTACAATCACATAATGATAAAAGAGCCTTAGATACTGACAATTAAATAATTAAATAACTATGATGATTTGAAATCTCAGATTTAAAAAGTTAGTTTAAAAAACTCAAATCTCACATAATGATAAAGTTGGGTTTTTTTTAAAAAAAATGTCATCCCATGTCATGCCAATGCATACATAAAGTTAAGCTAATATTTTTTAAAAAAAGAAGGATGTCACCCATGAGTGCTCTCTTCAAAGTCCATATTGCATCAAGAAAATCAAACTTCAATTTAAACAAGGATGGTAATCTGTCAACATAGCTTACGACATCATGCAACAACTTCATATCACAAGCATGCCATGGAACCTCCTTGACAAGATTCCTAAGATACTTTAGCATTCTCAGGCTAAAAGACAGTTTCAAAGTAAATTTCACATTATTCTTCTGTTGATCTCAGGAAGTTGGTGGGTAAAACAACCTTTCACACAGTGTGAGGAGGCAAAGTAGCCTCTCACACACTTCAAGTAAACACAATGAAGTGTTTTAATTTGCTATAGAGATAATGTTGTCTGGAGTTCGCAAGTCAACTATTGAAGTGAACAGAGTGGCAACACAATCTGGTTGAACAGATTATGAAAATAAAGATCACCTCCTATGAAAATAAAGGTAAGCTATTGAAGTGAACAGAGTGGCAACACAATCTGGTTTCACATTATTCCCTTCCTTATTCTTCGTTCCAAATCCATAACTCCCATGTATTCTCTCATATTCCTCATTTTTCACTCCGACATGTTCATTTAGATCACCTCCTATTAAAATCATTTCATTTGATGGAATATTTTGTAATATTTTATCTAAGTCCTCCTAAAATCTTAATTTGGTAGCTTCATCTAATCCTACTTGTAGTGCATATATGCTAATTATGTTCATAGTTTATTTTGCCACTATTATTTTAAGGGATATAATTCTATCTCCTTTTTTAACTACTTCTACAACTTTATCTTTTAACAAACTATCTACAATAATACCTACTCCATTTCTTGCTTTACTCTTTCCAGTATATCATAACTTAAAACCCGAGTTCTCTATCATCTTTGCCTTCTCACCTGTCCATTTTGTCTCTTGTACACACAAAATACTAATTTTTCTCCTAATCATCATATCTACTACCTCCATTGATTTACCAGTGAGAATTCCTATGTTCCATGTTCCAAATCTTAGATTATTAGTTTTCTTATCATATTTGTTCTTATCTAACTTATGGTGTGAGAACTCTTGCCTATTTAACACTACACCCAAGTTCTCATAGAGATGTAGCGGTCCTTGCTGAGACGTTACAGTCGGACCCTGTAACGCGAACTCTTGCATATTTATCACAACACCCAAGTTCTAAAGATGTAGCGGTCATTGCCAAGACGTTACAGTCGGACCCTGCAACACGTTCCTTCCGGGGAACAACCTAACATTAGCACAATAGTTTAATGAATTCATTCATTAAACATTTGTCATAGTTTAACGTTGGCTAGCAACCTAATGCAACCCTCCTCTTTTATCCGGGCTTGGGACCGGCCATGACCGGTCATCATGGGCGGCCATGACCGGTCATCATGGGCTTGGGTCGCTGCCTATATATCAACTCTGATAGTTCTCAATACTCTCAAACTTTTTTTGTTTGAACTATATGTGATTATGGACCCCTATTATGATTCTTATCTTTAATCTTTCAGAAATTAGAAGAGCTACAAAAACTGGGACTGAAAATTAAACATCATGAGGACAACCTGAAATTTCTCAAGGCTCAGATTGATGGAATTGATGAATCGATTCTAGATTTGCAAGGTGGAATATCTATCTTCCTTTAGCACTAGAACCAAATAAAATAACAATGTTTCTTATTCTATGTCCATCGATAAAACTTCTTCTCTTTGATGATTGCACTCTGATAGTTGAATTGTTCTTTTTTGATACTGTTGCATAATGTTTTGTTGTAGTCCTGTAGTCCTGTGCCCTGATAAAGGAATTTTCCACAGTTGAACTTGGCCAATATCATTCTAGAGCTCTGGAAACTGAAAACAGCATTGTATCTCTTGAGAAATCTGAAAATCGTACTGTTGAAAACATACTAAGCAAGATCGAAGTGTGGCTGCACTACAAGAAAAAAGCTAATAGACAACGCTTTAAAAGCGTTGTCTATGTGGCTGAAAAAGCGTTGTTAAAAGTACTGTTGTTAAAAGTCTGCTCAAAGACAACGCTTTAAAAGCGTTGTCGTTTGTAGCAAAGACAACGTTTTTGCAACGCTTTAAAAGCGTTGTGTATTTTTTGCAAAAACATCATTATTGCAACGCTTTAAAAGCGTTGTTGTTTTTGGCAAAGACAACACTTGTGCAACGCTTTAAAAGCGTTGTCTTTTTAAAATAAAAAAAAAATCTATTTACAAAATTATTTTTTTATATTTACAAGACTATTAATTTTCTTTTACCATGTCTAGATTCAAATTTGACATATAAAATAACATTAATTAGCGCGGCTAATGATTTCAAACTCGTACCAAAACAATAGAATTCAATTACAAAGTATTAGTATTTACAGGAGAATTCAACTATACACAAAGACTAAATAGTTATGCGATATGCATGCTTACTTCTACTAGATATACTGATCAAAAAGGATTGTCGGCTTGAGACTGGGACAAAACACCTACCACTGTGTATCTGCCACAGAAAATAATACCATCAGTATTATGCAAAAGAAATTTTCACTCTTAAAGTTGAAAACAAAGGTCACAGTTCACATCATACAGTAATGAGAAAATTTGGATTGAGAAAGAACAAAGAAATGGATCTTTGGCAGGTAAATTAGTGCACCTAGTGCCCACAAAGGTACTTCGCTAGTTTTTTGTCGTCTTAACAAATGGAATAACTTATCATAATGAACAAATCTGCAAAAGATAACTAGACAATAGGGTTCATTGTTCGCATGCATGGGATCTTTATGCTTTTCAAGAATAAGATATTGGCCAAGTTCAACTGTGGAAAATTCCTTTATCAGGGCACAGGACTACAACAAAACATTATGCAACAGAAACAAAAAAGAACAATTCAACTATCAGAGTACAATCATCAAAGAGAAGAAGTTTTATCGATGGACATAGAATAAGAAACATTGTTATTTTATTTGGTTCTATTTCTTTAGGAAGATAGATATTAACTTGTAAATCTAGAATATTCTTCATTCCATTAATCTGATCCTTGAGAAATTTCATTGTCAAGATAATAAGTAGTTCTCGTCTATTGAAAAAACAACAGTAAGATATATCTACAAATTGTATTATTTGTCATTCATTGCATATCATTCTTTGTTTGGCAAATCATATAGCATAAAACACATTAACTCCGCCCATGATGGGATTGGTCATGGCCGGTCCCAAGCCCGGATAAAAGAGGAGGGTTGCATTAGGTTGCTAGCCAACGTTAAACTATGACAAATGTTTAATGAATGAATTCATTAAACTATTGTGCTAATGTTAGGTTGTTCCCCGGAAGGAACGTGTTGCAGGGTCCGACTGTAACGTCTTGGCAATGACCGCTACATCTTTAGAACTTGGGTGTTGTGATAAATATGCAAGAGTTCGCGTTACAGGGTCCGACTGTAACGTCTCAGCAAGGACCGCTACATCTCTATGAGAACTTGGGTGTAGTGTTAAATAGGCAAGAGTTCTCACACCATAAGTTAGATAAGAACAAATATGATAAGAAAACTAATAATCTAAGATTTGGAACATGGAACATAGGAATTCTCACTGGTAAATCAATGGAGGTAGTAGATATGATGATTAGGAGAAAAATTAGTATTTTGTGTGTACAAGAGACAAAATGGACAGGTGAGAAGGCAAAGATGATAGAGAACTCGGGTTTTAAGTTATGATATACTGGAAAGAGTAAAGCAAGAAATGGAGTAGGTATTATTGTAGATAGTTTGTTAAAAGATAAAGTTGTAGAAGTAGTTAAAAAAGGAGATAGAATTATATCCCTTAAAATAATAGTGGCAAAATAAACTATGAACATAATTAGCATATATGCACTACAAGTAGGATTAGATGAAGCTACCAAATTAAGATTTTAGGAGGACTTAGATAAAATATTACAAAATATTCCATCAAATGAAATGATTTTAATAGGAGGTGATCTAAATGAACATGTCGGAGTGAAAAATGAGGAATATGAGAGAATACATGGGAGTTATGGATTTGGAACGAAGAATAAGGAAGGGAATAATGTGAAACCAGATTGTGTTGCCACTCTGTTCACTTCAATAGTTTACCTTTATTTTCATAGGAGGTGATCTTTATTTTCATAATCTGTTCAACCAGATTGTGTTGCCACTCTGTTCACTTCAATAGTTGACTTGCGAACTCCAGACAACATTATCTCTATAGCAAATTAAAACACTTCATTGTGTTTACTTGAAGTGTGTGAGAGGCTACTTTGCCTCCTCACACTGTGTGAAAGGTTGTTTTACCCACCAACTTCCTGAGATCAACAGAAGAATAATGTGAAATTTACTTTGAAACTGTCTTTTAGCCTGAGAATGCTAAAGTATCTTAGGAATCTTGTCAAGGAGGTTCCATGGCATGCTTGTGATATGAAGTTGTTGCATGATGTCGTAAGCTATGTTGACAGATTACCATCCTTGTTTAAATTGAAGTTTGATTTTCTTGATGCAATATGGACTTTGAAGAGAGCACTCATGGGTGACATCCTTCTTTTTTTTTAAAAAAAATATTAGCTTAACTTTATGTATGCATTGGCATGACATGGGATGACATTTTTTTAAAAAAAAACCCAACTTTATCATTATGTGAGATTTGAGTTTTTTAAACTAACTTTTTAAATCTGAGATTTCAAATCATCATAGTTATTTAATTATTTAATTGTCAGTATCTAAGGCTCTTTTATCATTATGTGATTGTAAATTTTCTTTGAATTATATTTTCTTATGAATATGATTAACTTTATCTATTTAACTTTTTGTTAATGACCCTTGTTCTCAGTTGTAGTTATAACTCATTTATTCATTGAGTATATCAATTTTTTTATAAAAAAACTACAATTCTTTTGATATTCTTGCAGATTCCCATCAACACCAAGTACTCGTCTGCCATCTACTAGACCCTGGATGCAAAATATCCTACAAGGAATATTAGAAGCTATGCTACACTGCACTTCTTTCAAGTAAATTGTAATGTTCCAACCCCGAAAATCAGATACATCTAATGGATCTCGTCGTAACCCAAAAAATCTATTTCCATCATCTGTTGATTTATTCTTATAGACTAGTCTAGTCTTTGATTTTTTACTTTGTTTTCTCTTGCATCGTATGATTATATACGAATATCTACTTTGTAACTGAATTCTATCATTTTTGTATGAATTTAGCTTAGCTGATTAACTATTATTATGTCAAATTTGAATATAGACATATCAATTATCTTCGATTTTTTTAATCATGTTGACAGTAGTACCATCCTTTTAGGAATTATGTAAATAGAAAATAATAGTAGTTTAGGTTGATCATAATTTTGTTTCTATAGCAAGGTCAAATAAAAATAATGATTTTGTAAATATAAAAAGAATGATTTTGTAAATAGGAAATTAAATATGATTTTTTTTATTTAAAAAAAAATAACGCTTTCAAAATATTACAAAAGTATTGTCTTTATCAAAAATAACAATATTTTTAAAGTGTTACAAAAATATTATCTTTACAAAAAAACGACAATACTTTTAAAGTATTATCTTTGAGTGAACTTTTAATAACAGTATTTTGAAACAAACAAATTTACTGGAGTTTCATTTAGAAACCCAATGGAAGACCAAAGCTAACAATTTCCATGAGGACCAGCATGGCTCGAGCAAACTAGTCCTAAATACGAAACATGAAAAAAAATCGTTTGGGATGGAGTTTTAGGGTACTTCTGGATTCAAATTGATGTCGAGCAGCTCAAAATGTAGATACAGAAACTCGAAAATGACATGAAGGAAATGAGGCATGAGAATGTTTATAAAGGAAGAGAACTGATGTAGATGTTAAGAAGACTCACTGAACAACTTGATGATATAAGATCCCATGTTACCAAAGCATATGCAAATTTTGAGTGTTATCGAGAAGATGATTATTGTGCACTAACCTACCTTCAAGAGGTATGTTCAAAAACTATCGCTACCATTAATGCAACTTCCTAAGAAAAATATTCTTTTAGATTTTGACATTGTGCTCTTATTTGGGAAAATTTACATGCAGCCCTTAATCAGAAACAAAATTTTGCATGCAGTCCCCATTGATAAAAATTTTTATTTTCACTCCCCAGTCAAATATAGTGGATACTAATTTACCTAACTACCCCTGATATTTTTAGGTATAAAAAGTAAAAAATAAGTATATTTATTCTTAAATTTGGTACATCAAACTAGATTTTAATATATTTTCTAAAAAAATGAGCATGAGTTTTTTTCCACCTCAATTGGATGTAAAATATACTAGATTTTTTTTTAAATGATGCTCAATTTGATAAAAAATATACTAGATCTTATTTAAATGATACTGAATTTAGGAAAAATTATAGTAAGTAGGAAAAAAGTCGTACTCAATTTGATAGAAAATATACTAGATTCTAGTTTAAAGTGCTGAATTTAATAGGAATTATACTCATTTTTAGACTCTTTGTACTTAAAAAATATGAGGGGCAATTTTGATATACTCGATTCTAATTTAAAGTGTTAAATTTAAGAGTAATTATACTCATTTTTATATTTTTTATACCTAAAAAATCTGAGGGGCAATTAGAAAGTCGTGCTCAATTTGATTGAAAATATACTCGACTCTAATTTAAAGTGCTGAATTTAATCGGAATTATATCAATTTTTAAACTTTTTGAATCTAAAAAATATGAGGGCAAATTTTAATAGAAAATATACTCGATTCTAATTTAAAATGCTGAATTTAAGAGAAAATATACTTATTTTTAGACTTTTTGTACCTAAAAAAATCTGAGGAATAATTAGGTAATGATATTTGCATGAAGGAGTTGAAGCAAATAAGTGGAACCAAAGTGTTGTGAACATGAGGATTAACATTGTGATTAAGAATTTTTCTTTCATCTAAATTATTTCATAGAGCAATAATGAAAAATAAGAAAATAATAAAAAAAATCCATAACAAAAAAATTCATAAAAAAATCCATTTAACCACGAAAAAAATTCATTATAAATCTATAATAAAATTAGTAAATAATCAAAAATCAATAACAAAATTAGATAAATTCATCACAAAATTAATAATAAAATTGTTAAGTTCACGAATTTTCGTTGCTAAATGTATCCGTTGCAATGTTGCCACGAATTCCGCGACGACCGCGAATAATCCTATGTTTAGGGTTGCCGTGTGCGAAGGTAGGCTGGGTGGCAAGGGTTTTGTTGCCGTGTCCGAAGGAAGGCCGGTGCGAAGGGTCTCTCTCCGGTGGTTGAAGATCCGGCGGCTCGGGTGCGAAGGAAGGTTGGGTGCCAAGGGTATTTCTCTTTCTCTCTCTCTCCGGTGGTTGTAGATCCGGCGGCTCGGGTGCGAAGGAAGGTTGGGTGCCAAGGGTATTTCTCTTTCTCTCTCCGGTGATTGTAGATCCGATGGCTGGGCCGCCGGATCTATGACCTAGAGGCCAGATCTCTCGCTCCGGTGTCTGCTAGTGGGCAGATCCGGCGCGCAGCCTGGTCCAGCCGGGCAGATCCGGCGGCCCAGCCGCCGGATCTGTAGCCTGCACAGCTCCGGCGTGCTAGAGGGCAGATCCGGCGGTCTACCTTTCGCAGCTTGGTCCAGCCGAGCAGATCCAGCGGCCCAGCCGCCGGATGTGTGGCCTGCGCAGCCCTATGTGGTCGTGCAGATCCGGCGGGCCACTGGATCTGCCGTGTGCAGCCTGGTGCAGCCGGGGAGATCTGGCGGCCTGGTCTTCGTAGCCCTATGGGGTGCGGTCCTTGCCCGTTCCTTTGTGCGATGGGCCGTTACCCTGCACGTTCTGGTGTGCAATGGGCCGCACGTGGCCCTGCACGGCCTGGCCCTGCTATTTTGTTGCGAGTATGCTGATTTTTTTTTTTGTTTTGTTTTGATTTTGACAGTTCATTGTTTTTACAGGTTCCTTATGTAGAGGATCCAAATACTCCGGAAGAAACGTTTTTGTAAGTTTTTCAGGTTTTCTTCTATCTATTTATAAATGACTTTCCTTCTTTTCAAGGCAACGACTGGACTCCTCATGCTGATTTGGTGCAGTAGATTTTGATAAAAGTAGGGCTGCAGTCATTAATTAGTGATTAACTTATATAATTGTCATAATTAACTAATTAATTAATTAGTTGAGAAAATTTGGTGTGTACTTACATTGGGGAAAGATAAACCAAGAAAGAGGTGATGTTGCCCGTAATAATAGGGAGCATTTAAAAGAAATCCATGATAAAAGAAATAAAGAAAATATTGAAAACCAAGATTAAGTGGATGATTCGTATTTAATTAATTACCTAGTATTCCAAATAGAATGAGTAAAATACGTCCTATATCAGGGTCCATCTTGATGCTTGCGAGCTATCGAATTAGAAGAGCAATTAAGGGGGAAAATAATGCAAAAAGATTGTCTAAAAGGAAGTAGAAAAGCAAAACTTATGAATTTGTGTTTTCTTGTGTTTCCATCAATGGTCTTTTCCATTGAGTATAGAGGCATTTTGTTATGAGTTATTTGTTAAATTTAAGAATTTTGTTAACTCTTTAACAAACTAAAGTAAAAGAGTGATTTAATTAGGATGCGTTTGGTTTGCTAGATTAATTAATTTATTAAACTGTTAATTACAACAGATTATAAGCCTCAAAGGATTACTTGTATATATATGGCAGTTGGAAAAAAGTTGACTGTGAATTTAGAAAGTGAGTGGATATAATGGATTAAGAAAGTAATTAGAAATATGAAAAAGAAAATGTTCATATAAAGATCTTAAATTGTTTTGTGAAAATTCTTTATGAATTTACTTTGGCTCAAAATTTAGATGACATAATATAAGGGGTTGGTTATCAATAGTTTTAACTCTCCCAGAAACATGGGAATTTGTAACTAATCAAATTTTAATTAACGATTGAATGAAGTTATTAGATAATGATGGGTTGTTATTAGATAATGCTCGAACATGGGAATTTTGTTTTATTTTTAATTTTCTACTATATTATTAGTGACTGAGTTTTAAAATTGGTCCCTAATATGATGATGTTATTCACACTAAATTGTATTGATAAAATATTATGAAGCAATCATAATGCTTTCAATGAACCAAAATATCATGATTTTCATAGACATATAACCCCAATATTTGGTTAAGTTTCTAGACAAACTATCAAGGAATAGATATCATCTACATCCTAAACAACTCATGATCTTTAAAAAGTTTTAATACGCTTGGAAATGGATAATCCTAGATTGGTTCATCATCATCTTCAGTAAGCTGTATGTGTCCCAACTATTTTGGATTGGCTATATATTTTGCATGCCTTCATTAAACTCTGTGCGCTGAGAATGTATAAATAATACCTTAAGAATGAAAATAACAACAATTTGATACTTTTTCATATTAAAGCATCACAAACCATTAGTATTTATCAAAATTGTGTTACAGTCAAAACAACAAATATTTTTCCTTGCACTATGTAAGCAAATCGAAAGGAGCATCTCTTGGATTCTTTAGTTAATAATTATATCTTACTCTAAATAAAATTGTATAGTAATACTTCTATCCTAAATATTCTCCTTCCTGGCCCTTATGGCATGGTTCCAACAATGACAATGTGACAATCTCTTAGGCAACTGCTAAGCAAAAAACAACAATAAAAGAATGATAAAGCAGGGGAGTCAACAAGGGTGAGATAAAAAAAATGATAAAGTGCAACTTTAACATGAAAAAAATTTAGACGGATGCATGCAAAATCTATACCCACTAGACTGAACATCTATTTAAATGTTAAAATCAAATAGCAATTTGGTTGCAACATATTGAAATAAATAATTTGCATAAACTATTGATAATAAATGTTGGAAAAAATCAATAAATATTAGAAATAATAATTAATTCAGCATGAAGAGCATTTGAATTGGTTTAATCTTTAATGTTTATTGTTTAGGTGAATTAAAAATTTAAAAAATGATGAAGTATTTGATTTTGCATTTAAATATTTTTGCATGGCATAATTTTTAATGAGATAATTAAGAGCAAATATAGATATGACACCTATATACATATATATCTTAAAAACTTCTAAAGATTTTCATATTTTGAAATTTTAACTAATAGTAGTTTCAGATGCCAACTTCCATCTAACTATTTTAAAATATTATTTTAATATATAGAGTTGTTTACATATCACATGGGTTAAAATCTACTGTGTAAGAACCTGAAAATTTTAATTAAAAATTGCACAATGGTTTGAATTCTAGTTCTAAACTATATATACATCTCACATAATAATAAATATAACACTACAATATCACATACAAATGCTAACAATTATAACTATCATCGAATGAGCATGGATTGACATGCAATGTCCAACACAAATACAGTTGTGAATGACATCACGTGCACACATTGATCCAATGTGTGGTTAAGGAGAGAAATTGATATAACTACTAATTGCCCTGAAACCATCTACAATTGCTAACTATAACTATCATCGAATGAGGATGGTTTGACATGCAATGTCCCACACAAATACAATAGCGAATGACATCACGTGCACACATGTAGCCAATGTGTGGTCAAGGAGAGAAATTGATATAACTACTAATTGTCCTGGAACCATCTCATAGGTTTAAGGTCTTATTGCCATAGTCATTATCTAGAAGTGACTCATCGTTCACAAGTAAAATATTCAATGTTATGCACGTTATGACCCATGTTCATCATATCCTAATCTGAGAATGAGTTTAACTTTCTATCATAGTAAAAGTGTGCCAACATTAATGATAATAAAAAGACTTAATCATTTCATATGTCAAAAACAATTGGATCATACTGTATTATTGTCTATCAATCCAATGAAATGATATCTACTTATAAAATTGTGCATCTGTGTTTCAGGAATCAGCTTTTATGTAATACATAAAGCATAAGAAAAATTTAAAATCTATCCTAGTAAACTAGAGTGGTCAAATTAACAATGAGCGCCACTTGTAAGAATGAATTTGCATAGAGAATTCATGTAACGACCACCCTTCTTACTACTACTACTACTCTCTAAGAGTGACCGTTACTTAACTACTAACTCTACTTAACCGGTATAATTAAAAACCACGAGGAATTCCTACCGAAAAATTTCGACAGAATCTCCCCTGTACCGGTGACCAAACCAACAATACAAACAAACTATACTCAGCCACAGGCGGCTGGAACATATATTTCACAACCACGCAGTATACTATCACAAATAAAAGAAGGAAACTACTCTAGCAATAGCAAACAACTATATCACTCCATCAATAGAACTCAACTACAAGTGCGGAATAAACTTAATTACAATCTCAACTCATAATAACATTTAAAGAAAACTAAAAGAACTCAATACAGAAAAGTCTTGACAATTCCTTAGTAAACTCTTGATCTCCCCATAGTCCAGCCATCACACACCTTCATCACCACCATCTTGTCGCCTTCCTTGCTAAATCTTTTCCTTTCCTTTATCTGCAGTAGGAGGAAGTGCAGTCTATAAGCATAAAGCTTAGTGAGCGCTATCTACTCACAAAAACTCGATATGCATGTATATAAATAAAAACATGCAAAACTGAATGCTAACATATAAAACTACTCATGCTCATATATAGCAAAGGAATTATGCTATCTGAAATACTAAACATGTATAGCTAATCATGCTCATAAACCAATAAAAGAAGCATACTAAACATGTAAAGCTACTAAACATGTAAAACTACTAAACATGCTGAACAATCTAGTAGCAAGAAACAAATAAAACTACTACTGCATGCTTCAAATAACAAGAAACTAAACTTTCTAATTCTAAACAGATTTGAAGCTCGTTTCATTTGTTTAAAAAAAACTTATACTTTAATACTTCAAAATAATAATAAACTTCTTTTGGGCCCGGCATTGTACCACTTAGCGCGCATTCTTAATAAGAATCGAGGTAGCTAATCCCGAAACTACTAAGATACTTCTAGGCCTTGTGCCTAGGGGCATCTTGGAGCCCATCCCTTGGACCTTGTGTCCGGTACATGCCCTTTAAAAGTAAAATACTTTCTTTTTAACTATAACTTCTTTATACTTGCCCTTACTTGGCATTTAAGCAAACACCTTGTGTGCGCTTTTGATATTCAATATTCTGGAATTGAAATCAAGTCTAAACCTTAGTCTTTCTTGCTTATAGTTCTTAAAGATAGAAACTCAGGCTTATGTAATAGCAAAGAAACTAATAACTGCATGCTCAAGATATTCTAATAGCAAAAGAGACTAAAAAGTATCACCGTGCACATCTAGTGGCAAAGGGAACTGATCATGCTTAATTAATAGCAAATGAATTCTACTGATGTTCAACTAATAGCAATGAAGACTGTTAAGGCTACTGGTGTTCACACAAAGCTACTATTAAGATTGTCCATGTTCACTTGATAACAAACAAAGCTACTGTTATTTAGTAATAGCATGGAAGGGCTGTACACATAAATGTGATAACAAATAAAAGCTACTGTTAAAAGGCTTAAACTACAATGCTATATATGTGATCCAACCTCACAAGCTACTTGATATACAGAAGTGCACATCAAAGGCTCACGCTTTAAGAGATACAACGTTTACAATTTCATGCCCTCATTAAACCCGAATCCATCTATACTTCCTTGAACATGACAAACAAAAATCACTTGTTTCAGACCCAAGCTAAGAATAAATTCCAAAGCTCCATTCCGTGGGGACATAATAATACCAGAAAAAGTAATAAAAGAAGTAGATCTAAGCAAAGGTCTAAACAACATGCCTACCCATTCAAATTCCTACTCCTCTTCTTTAACAAACTCATGACATCAAAGGTAAGAGAATTATCATTGATAACCTAGATTCGAATCTGTTCTTCATGCCTAACCTAAACTATCCTTCTGTTCTTTCTTTTTGGATTCACGGCAGCAACAAAGAAAAAATACAAGCTTCATGAAACATGCTCCGAAATCAACACAAGGACTAGCATAAATCCGAAACAAAAAGACATGCTGTGGATGATAAGGAATGAAATCGAATTCCGAAATCAAAAGGAAAAGAAGATCAATGTCGCGGAACTACTCCTACTGCAGGTGAGAAGCAACTCACCCCTTGTTCTTGCACTTACAACCGACGGAGACGACCTCTAGGGCTTCGGAGGTGTGGCTGTTTCGGCGAGCCCTTGACACCCGTGTACTCTCCTCGACGACGTGACCACCACCGTGTGAAGATCTCACAAAAAGATGCTCGGCCGATCGTCGAAATCGATGCCCTAGGCTCGGCGTTGTTTCCGCCCGAGCACAGGAACGCCGTCGCGCGTGAAGGATCGGGAATTATGAAAGAAAATTTTAGGTTTTCGAAATAAGATTTAAATCTTATACTTTAGGTTATTTTCGTTTCTAACTTTACCTTATATACTTGTCGTTGCATATCTGATCAGCAAAGACCGCTGGCGCAGTTGGTCCGTTGAGTTTTGCTCGAAGCCACAGGTCTGGGCTTCGATTCTCAGCCGCGCCCCTTTTATTTCCAATTTATTTTACTGTTCCTAACTACTAGTTAAATATATATCGCTCCATATATGATTAACAAAAATCGTGTAGCTCAGCTGGTTGGGCTGGTTTTGCTTGGGTCAGTCCGACCCGAGATCGTGGGTTCGAATCTCACCTTCAACATTTTTTTTTAAAAAACTTCTTTCTTTTTGTAACCCTACTAAACGAAAATAGGGAAAATTGGGTCGTTACAATTCCCCATACCTTATAAAAAGTTCGTCCTCGAACTTAGAATAGCTCTGGATACTTCTGTCTCATACTGTCCTCCCGCTCCCAAGTGACTTCCTCGTGCTTCTGGTTCTGCCAGATAACCTTCACTAGTGGCACTTCTTTATTTCTTAGTCTCTTGACCGCTCTGTCCACTATCTGTGTAGGTCTGCTCTCATAACTAAGATCCTCTTGGATCTGCACTGACTGAGGCTGAATCATTTGACTCGGGTCATGGAGACACTTCTTTAGCATGGAGACATGAAATACATTGTGTATTGCTGACATGTCTTGTGGTAAATCCAGCTTGTAAACTACTTTCCCAATCCTTTCTATGATCAGGTAAGGTCCTACATAACGAGGACTTAATTTGCCCTTCTTGCCAAATCTCATCACTCCCTTCATAGGAGCGACCTTGAGAAAGACTGAATTCTCTACTTGGAATTCAAGTGGCCTACGACGTGTGTCAGCATAACTCTTCTGTCTACTCTGGGCAGTCTCAATTCTCTGTCTGATCTTCACTTTGCTCTGTCTGTATGCCCAGTTCCACTTCCATCTCTCTTCTTTCACCTACTTCTTGTCAGCAAATGGGTGATCTGCACTTCCTGCCATACAACGCTTCATATGGTGCCATTTTGATGGTGGCATGATAGCTATTGTTGTAGGCAAATTCAGCTAAGCACAGATACTTGCACCAACTTCCCTTGAAATCTAGTGCACAAGCTCTGAGCATATCTTCTAGAATCTGATTTACTCGCTCTGTCTGTCCATCAGTCTGTGGATGGAAAGCTGTGCTGAACTTGAGTTTGGTGCCTAGTGCATTCTGAACACACTCCCAACAGTGAGAGGTGAAGCGCCCATCTCTATCAGAAACAATAGATTTAGGAACTCCGTGAAGTCTGATCACCTCTAAGTCTTAGAGATGAGTGTCTCATAGAGGAAGATGTATTTCCCTTCTCGACTTGTGTAGGCCTAGCATGTGAATTAGAGGTCATGGATGCAATGTTTTTTCCTCTAGTACAATATGCAGGCTCTTCATCTCCACTAGCCCTAGCAACGACATCCCATGTCAAGTCATCACCTTCAAAAACCAACTCATCTTCTTCATTATCACTTTCTCCATCCATTTTATCCATTAACCATTCATTACTATCATTAATATCTGTCAAATAGATGAGGTCAATCTTATCACGTGCATCATACCGAAGTTTTAAGGCACGATTGTATTTCTCAAATACCAAATCATTTAAACACTGCTGAGCTAGCCTATTCCTTTTTTTTGCTGTGAATCTACAAAATGTCAAAAATCATAATAAGTATAATAAAATAGCAAAAAATATTTTCTACTTATAAAAGTAACATACTAATAGTATTATACATTTATATTTATTACATACCTGCTCAAATACACTCCAATTGCGCTCACAGCCGGAAACACTACAAGTGAGGCTAAGCACTTTAATAGCAAACTTTTACAATTCTGGGGTATTTACTTTGTAGCATTCACACCATTCTGTTGGAGATAATGCTCTTCTATGTCTAATTGTCACATTCCTCTCAAATAGCCCTTTTGCATTTCGATATATAGAGAGCTGAGTAGTGATTTTATCTTGCTCAATAGCGCTTGAAACCAATCTCTCCATAGTTTCAAACAAACCATTCACCGCTTCTCCATAGATATTTGAATCTGTGTATGAATAAAAATATTCTGGATTCAAATAATGTCCTGCAACAAGCAGAGACCGATGAAGTTGACATTTCCATCTTTTATCAATGATCTCAAACACTTCTTTGTATTTCTCTTCTTTCTCCTTAAAGACCTTCATAATTGTTTCTTTTGTCCTATCCATAGCCTCATAAATATAACCCATTGTAGGTTTTCTTTCACCATCAACTAGTCTCAGAACACGGACTAAAGGGCCATATACATTTAAAATATGCACAACACTGCTCCAAAATCTAAATGTTATGATGATTTTAGTTACCTTCTTCCCCGCCGCTTCTTTTGCCCATTTACTCTCTGTCCAATCCTTTGAAATGAATGTTTTTCTTAAATTTTACTTGTGTGGGTGCATCCTTTCAAGAGTGAGAAAAGAAATAGCAAATCTTGTGACACCCGCCCGACAAAGCTCTTTTTGTCTTGTGTATTGCCTCAACATATTTACCATGCCTAGGCAAACATAAATGTAAGCATTCACACTTATTGTCTTCTTTTGTTTTAAAATCAGGCAATTTCCCAATATCTTCTAAGATCAAGTCAACGTAGTGAACAGCACAAGGAGTCCAATATAGGTGTCGCCTTTTTGCTTCTAATAATTTTCCTACAAAAAAAATTAGAAAACTAGATAAGTTTAACATAAATAAGAAAAAACATATTGATAAAAAAGAATTAAATAGATTCTTACCAGCAAGTACATTGTTACTTGCACTATCCATAACAACTTGAACAATATTTGCTTCTCCTACACGCTCCACAAATCGATCAAGCAACTGAAATATTTTCTCTCCAGTCTTTGCATAATTAGAAGCATCAACCGATTCGATGAAAACTGAACATTTAGGAGAATTCGTTAAAAAATTAATCAATGTCCTCTGCCTTTTGTTTGTCCACCATCTGCCATCAAACTACAACCATACTTGGCGCATTCTGTTTTGCACGACTTAATGTAATCATTTGTCACACTATCAATAGTTTTTTTTAGAAAAGGAACCCGCACCTTATGATAACTAGGTCTTTTTTATTCCTACACCATATAAGCCAACCAGGTCCAACATCCTTTTCAAGCTTGAATAGTTAATGACATTAAATGAAATTGTCGTATCATACATCCACTTAGTTATGACCATACAAGTTTTTTCCCTCAATTCTTTTTGTATGCCTCATTTATTGTAATTTGCCTCTACTTTCAACATTAGGAGCAAAATACATATCAGACCTATTTGTCTTGGCCTTTTTTTGCATATTCACTGATCTAGAACTTGTACTTGTACTTATAGGTAACACAACATTAGCTCCAATATCATCCATATTAATATCATCACCAAGAGGGTCTACATCCTCAAAGTCCAATGTCCCAAGTTTAGAAAGATTACTTTTCTCCGTCTTTTTCTCCATGAAATTTTTTATTTCTTCACGTACATGAGGCGGACATTTTTTACAAGTTGTAGTATTTCGAAACCCCCAACAAGATGTTGTTTTGCACGATAGATACTCCTTTTGTAACTTTTTGACAAAAGTTACAAATTAAACCATTTTTATTATTCGGATTAACTCTTTGAAAATAATTTCATGTCAGATCTTTTGATATATATGTTGAAGTATCGCTACTATCTTCCATGATAATTGAACAAGAAAATAACTTGAAAAATTAAAAACAAAATAAAATTAACACTGTACCAGCAGGCAACAATAGAAAAATACTGTACCAGCAATAGAAAAACATGACAAAAACAAAAAAGGAAAACAGAAAAAAAAATGGAAAAATAGGACAAAAAAAAAGTAAAATCAGACAGCAACAAGAACACTGAACACGAAACAACAAATTATGCTTTTGATTGAAAAATCTTTAGTTCACAAAATATGCTTCTATAAGTGAAAATAAAGAAACATTATTTTTCTGTATAAATGGTAAACTAAAAAAGGATGGATTAGTAAAACAATTTGTACATAGGGAAAATTTTCAGTTGCAGCCCAAACAATGTGAAAACAAAGAAACATTACTTTCCAGTATGAGCAAATAATAACCAAGTAAAATAGACAAATTTTTCATACCTCTCGCTTATCAACAGATGCTCTTTAAAATAATCAAGAACCAACCTTACCTCCATGCATAAATTCTATGATTTCTTATGTAGATTTTGAAGTTTCACGTTGTTACCTTATTCTATAATTTTATTTTATTTTTTTTGTGGCATCTGCAATCCTAAGGAAAATTGAACCTTCTACCACATACGACAATAGGCCTTCACATCCTTCTTTTAAAAGTCCTTCATTTCTGTTTTTCTTTTATCTTTCAACATATCCCATCGCTACAAGATCCAGAGTTCTTGAAAGATAAAGGTCTTTCTCTTGATATATATATTATATATATATATATATATATATAATTCTGATTATTGAAGATGGGCTCCAAATATTGAGACAAATTCAGCATACTCTTATTCCCATTTTTGGCTATGCGTACAACTTCAGCTCCACATGATCCACTTTCGTCAGTAGCAACCTCATCTTAGCTCTCATACCACAATGTTGGTATGAAAAATATATGGGAAAAGAATAATACAATTTGAAATAAGATGAAGTAGCAAAGAAGAGACAAAACCAGTTCAGTTTCCTGCTAAGTATATATATATATATATATATATATATATATATATAGGTAAAAGGATGAAAGCGGGGACTACATGGACCCACTTTCTCCAAAAGAGGCTACTCACTTTAATTGTGGTGAGTACATCTTGACCAAGTAACACTACATTTACTGCTAAAAAATAGACACTACTCCTTTATCCACATAATCAAGTGGAGTGGATAGGTTAGTTAGCAACCACTAAATATTTTTGCATCAATTGTTTGCAAGTTACAATAAGTTTCTTTATAAATTTCATTGATTTCGACATTAGGGATGCTAATTGCGCACCGATTGACCTTACTCAAACTTCTAAGGTTTAGTTTGACTAATGATAATTGAGCATGAACTAAAATTTGATACAATTCAAGCCCAAATTTGGGTCATTTATATTCATTGGGCTTGAGCTTTGTTGAGGGTCTTTTACTCAGGAAATGAGCTTCACTTTAGGCTGAGCTTATTCTTGATTTATTTTGAAATTTAACTCGATCAAGCTTGCACCCGACCTTACAATCCCAACTTTGATACTCTATCGAAATCGTACATGTTAGTACAGAGGTTCGCATATGTCCATCGAGCTTGTAGGCTTATAATATTGATAGTGAGTGCAAAGGGCTATTTATAACCATACATCTGAGATTATTTGAGTTATATACGAGCTTACATATGAGTTTGTTCGAATGAATGTATTCACTGTCTTATAAAGAAGCTGGTTTATCATTTTCTTTGTGGATAGTAATATAAGAGATTTGTCCACCAACTTAAATGATTAATTTTCAAGTTCTGCTCGTTTAGAATAGTAAGATAAGAAGCTCTAATTTAGCCACTGCAGTACTAAATGAGCTTGAACAAGCATTGTCAGATTATTCAACGACACATTCAAGGAGCTTCATACATCTCCTGCATTAGTCAACACTCAGCAACTGAAACGTATTGTTCCATTTTGTTCGAGAAATTGTTTTCGTTGTCTGCATGCTTCTCTCCTTTAAACAAATTTTCCTGAATGTCTATCCTTATCGTATTTCTGGAACCAATAAATTACAGTCTACTTCTAAAAAAAAAAAAAAAAAAGACAGAAAATTTACGCATATCATACACCATAATCTGATTAACAAGTAAAAATTAAAATTCCATTCATAAAATTGCATGTAAAAAATAAGTGTTAGTAAAACTTGCCATTTGGATTTTGATCGTGCCTATTTTCTAAATGCTGGCAACATAATTTTCAAAATTGTGAAGTTTTGCAAAATGGTAATTTATCAATTTTATGTCTAATTTATATGATCTGCACTAATGGCTAAATTATCATTTTGTAGTGACTTTATATTCGTGCTAAAATCTCGCAATGGAAACACAAAAACCACCATCCGAAAAGCCACGTTCAGTTGATCCAGCCATGACTTCATGCAGAAAGAAGAAATCAGATGATGCTGGCTTTTTAGAGGATCTGAGAGATCATATTGATGAATTCATTCACGCATCGATGGATGAGCACAAGAATTGCTTTCAGAAGACGATTAAAAAGGTCAGTGGAGAAAACACATCACACAACTTGTATTTTGGATTGGTAGTACTCTGAGCTTCTTCTGTTGCATGTTTCAGATGTTCGGAATGTCGAGGGCAGTCACACAGAGAAACGAAGAAATTAAAGAAGCCGACAGCCTTTTGCCTCTTCAGACAACCGTCAGCCAGGAGTCGTCCTAGTTGCAGCTAAGTACTACTGCAACTGATGTTGAACAAATAAATAGCAAGACTTTAATTTAAACACTGTTGTTTCTTTCGTGCTACAGGCCATGATATTTGAATGCTGAGTCCAAACACTTATCGTTTAATGTTTTCTTATTTCTTTTGCGTTCACTGTTGTTGATATGGTTTTGTTTGTGGAGTCGAAGAATTCTAGATACGAAAGTGTTGAATTTTGGTGATCCGGATGACTCCGCTGTATGAATTCACTGGTAATGAAGTTTTGTCGATCGATCAAATAAGATTAGCCATTTCACTCGGAGATGAGTCGCTTAGGAGAATCAGGATCATGAACTTCATCGTGGTGGACGTCCTCTTAGCTTACAACATCATCCTAGGATGATTGACCCTTAACGAGTTCAGGGCAGCAATCTCTATCTATTGTCAGAAAATTAAGTTCCTGATAGATGACCGGGTTGGAAAAGTCAAGGGCAACCAGTTTGCCGCTCGGTGTTATTACATCGAGATGGTCAAAACCGATGCCAAAGCCGCTCGGAAGAATCCGCGACTCGAGGTAAACACTATTTTGAAAAACTTCCTACCCTCGTGTACGAGGAAAAAGAGGAAGTCCAGAACCATCCTTGCCGAGCGAAGGCCACTACTTCCGTGGCTGCCGACTTAGAGGCTAAGCAGAAGACAGAATTGGTTGCTTGCCTCCAGCGGAACCATGACGTGTTTGCATGGTCAACTCATGAGTTGCCCGACATCTCTCCAAGTGTAGCTCAGCATGAGCTACATGTCCGATCGGACGCTCGTCTAGTAAAGCAACACAAAAGGGTTTTCAGCGTCGAGCAGAACTTGATTATCCGGGCGGAGGTAGAAAAGCTGTCGCAAGCCAGACACGTGAGGGAAGTTCAGTTCCCAAGCTGGCTCGCCAATGTTGTCCTCGTCTCCAAATTGGACAACAAGTGGCGAGTCTGTATCGACTTTCGTGACCTGAACAAGGCATGTCCGAAGGACTCTTACCCGCTACCTCGGATCGACCAGATGGTGGACTCCACTACGGGATGTGAGCTGATCTACATGCTAGATGTCTACCAGGGTTATCATCAAGTGTCGCTCGCCCGCGAAGATCAAGAAAAGGTCAGCTTCATTACGACCGACGGTACGTACTGCTATAACGTCATGCCGTTCAGACTCAAGAATGTTGGAGCCACTTATCAAAGATTAATGAACAAAGTATTCCGACGGTAAATCGACCGTAACATGGAGATATACGTAGATGATATCCTGATAAAATTCCTCCGAGTGGCTGACCTATGTGCGGATATTTAGGAGACCTGCCGGACACTCAGGACTTATGGGATAAAGCTGAACCCAAACAAGTATCTGTTCGGTGTAAAGAGTGGGTGCTTCCTCGGCTACATCGTAACCCGAGTGGGGCATCGAGGCAAACCCAGTCAAAGTGAAAGCCTTGGAAGACATGCCCCCGCCCCGCAACTTGAAGGAAGCTCAGCGATTGTCGGTCGAATCACAACACTATCCAGATTCATTTCCAAGTCATCCGATCGGAGCTTGCCATTCTTCAAAGTACTAGCCGGACGACAAAATTTCAATGGGACGAGGAGTGCAACAAGGCATTCGAAGAGCTCAAAGAATACCTCAACTCCCTGCCTGTCCTAGCCAAGCCATGTGTTGACGAGCCGCTCTGGATCTACTTGTCGTCTACAGAGCATGCGGTCGGTTTGACATTAATTAGACAAAGCCGCGAGGAACAACAAGTGTACTTTTTAAGCCACATATTAAAAGATGCTGAGTCTCGCTACACTATTCTTGAGAAGTTGGCTTATGCTTTAGTGCTCACCTCTCGGAGGTTTCGTCCGTACTTCCTCGCTCATTCTATAATCGTGATAACTAACAACCCCTTGGGGAGAGTACTTCTCAATTCTGAGGCGTCCAAAAGGCTAATCAAATGGACAACGAAGTTCAGCAAGTCGACATCCAGTATCAACCCCGAACTGCCATCAAAGCACAGTCCTTGGCGGATTTCATCACCGAGGTATAGAGCCCAGAGCCAGAGGCCATTTGGAGGATATACGTGGATGATTCGTCCACTCGACAGGGGAGCGACATCGACATACTTCTCATCTCCCTGTAAAAAGATCGAATGCAGTTGACTGTTCGGCTAGACTACAAGGCAACCAACAACGAGGCCGAGTACGAGGTGCTAATAGCCGGCTTACAAGCCGCTCGGCACGTCGGAGCAGTCAAAGTCTTGATCCATTCGGATTCTCAGTTGACCGCTCAGCAGCTGTCCGGAGCGTTCGAGATAAGCAACGTCCGACTCAAGCTCTATGCAAAGGCCTTTGAAAAACTGAAGTCCAACTTTCAAGAGGTCGTCATACAGAAAATCTCCCGATCGGAAAGTCAGGTTGCAGATGAATTGGCCAAGTTAGCTAGTTCACTGTCGTCGATTGTCATAGCACAACCGATCGAGAAACCCTCTTTGGTGGCACACATCGATCAAATGGAAGGGCTCACTTTCCTAAACGATTGGAGGGCAGCAATGATAGAATTCTTGCGGTCGGGAGTTATCCCGTCTGATCAGGAGGAAGCTTGGTTATTCAGAAAAAGAGTCGGGCGATTCACTCTGATCAGGGATCAGTTGTATAAGAAAGTCATCTCCCGACCTTTGCTCAAGTGCGTCGGGTCAGAAGACGCCGACTACATACTACTAGAAGTGCATCAGGGATCCTGCGGAGGACATCCGGGCGGTCGATCATTGGCAAGGAAGATAGTACTGGCCAGATATTTTTGGGCAACCCTCCAGCAGGACGCCGCTTGGACGGTGGCCATGTGCCCGTCTTATCAAAAGTATCACAACATCTCACACTGACCCACCGAGGAGATGAAAGCGTCCACAGTCTCTTGTCCGTTCGACCAATGGGGCATGAACATCGTCGGACCTTTCCCTATGGCAACTGGTCAGCGGAAGTTCCTGCTCGTCGCGGTGGACTACTTCTCTAAATGAGTCGAAGTCGAGTCCCTAGCCAAGATAACTGAGCAAATGGTCATGAAGTTCGTATAGCAGAACATCATTTGTCGGGCGACGACATTAAACGTGTGTCTCTACCAACGGTGGAGCTACGACCTTAAACTCGGGTCTTCACCAAATCGTCGAGCGGCGACGTTAAACGCGTGTCTCCACCAACGGTTGAGTGACGACCATAAACTTGAGTCTTCACCAAATCGTCGAGCGGTGACGTTAAACGTGTGTCTCCACCAACGGTCGAACGACGACCTTAAACTCGAGTCTTCACCAAATCATCGAACGGCGCCGTTAAACGTGTGTCTCCACCAATGATCGAGCAACGACCTTAAACTCTCTTTTGATGAAGGGTAAATTATATCATCAAAGAAAATATACAATCTACATGTCCTAAGATATCCAGTCGGCTCTGACGAAGTGTCAGATCCGGGTGGCTATCCAAGGTATGGCCTCTAAGAAGTCCATGTACATGCGATGTACTCTCACTGTACCATCCTCTCAAAATACATCCAGGCACACATGCGCTCACTATACCATCCACCAAGATACAATCAATGTCCTGCACTCCATGGCGCTAGTCTCTGAAGATACCATGAAGACTCCAATAACGTAGTGCTCAACCTCCATGTATCTGGTCTCGTCAGTCTCAGCACTATGCAAAAGGTGTCCCAGCATTGGCCGCATCCTGCATCTCAATCATACAAGGCCCACTAGTGGCTGCATCAAGAGTGTATCCGACCCTAGACACAGCTCATCCTCCACCTCATCCACTGGCATCCTCCCATCTGCAACAACCACCCGTAATTGCATCCGTCTGCTATAGTGTGCAGTCCATCCCCTGTAATGACTCTACTAGCCCCACAAGCTCACCATACCAAGGATGTCATCCTGCAAAGTGTCGTCGCCCCACTTTTAGCAAGTGGTCAGCTATCAACAGATTTGGCGTGTCTTTACCGCGAGCCATTTGCTGCGAACTAAATAGATCTTTCTGGTCGATCTATGAATCCTCTTGGGCTTTTTGGCAAAGCCCCAGCCATCAACGGATTTGATATTATCCTTACCGCGAGTCGTTTGTTGCGGACTAGATAGATCATTATGATGGATCTATTCACCATCCTCGCCCTCACCCCATACCCCGCTCAATGACCAATATACGATTACACTGCCCTCATTCTCATTGGCCCCTCTCTGTACAACCTCCCTAAATGCCCATATGATATCTCTCACACTCATACATAAATGGTCTCACCTCACTTTCTCAATTTATAAGGTCCTCACCATCTCATACTTGCACTGTCATCCACTACTTTGCTCACTTGTTGCATCTCCACCACCCGCCACCTCCAGCACTGTCGTCAACTGCACGTGTCCAAGAAAGATCTCTAGCAAGGCACCATGCGGCGGCAGGGATGAGCTTCAATTTGCCAACAATCGGAAGTGGATCACCATGTGGTGGCTCCAAATCTGGACGTAGCCAATAGCAATCACAAGTGAGGCTCCTTATGGTGGCAAGGATGAAGCTTCAATCTGCCAACAACTCAAGTGGGGTTCCATGTGGTGGCTAGGAGGAAACTTCAAATCTGCACATGCCCAAGAGCACAAATCTGCACATGGCTGATAACCATGATTTTGGCTATATTATCTTGATTCATAATGCATGTTTTAATGATATTTTTATAGCTTAATCTCACATTTTACATCATATCTCAATATTGCATTTGATTTTGGACCTAATTACAAATTAGCTAATTTTCATGGTATTTGATGCTAATATTTGATTCTTATTTTGTAGGCATCAAAAGGGTCATGGACCCAATCAAATCAGACCGTATTTGGGCTTAAATCAAGGGCTTAATGAGGATCTCTAGCTTACGACGATCTCTAGCTTACGACGATCTCTAATATTTCTTCACCAACGACGATCTCTAGCTTACGACGTCCATCTTCCGAGTTCGGAGAGTGCCAGAGGGAGGTTTCTCTGCGCGATTTTAGTTCTGTTTCACTGCCGCGATACTCTTCAAGGGAGTTTTCTTGAACGGCGATCTTCGTGCCCAACTGAGCCCAGAGGGAGGTTTCTCTGAGTCTCAGATCTTCTTCCGATTCTTATTCTGCAGCTAAATTGGTGTGATCTGATCAATCGCATGAGTTTGGGAATTAACAGATCCATGCTCTGTTCTTCGACTGTTTGGGGTTACCAGATGATTGTGAGTTTGAGGGGAGGTTTCCAAGAGCTGTGAGCGATCCCTGGTAATAGAAGGAAGCTTGGTGATCGTTGTTGAATGCTTGAGGAGAGGTTTCCGATGACATTTCTGTTGCACAGCAGATTGATGAGATTTGTTCCCGGATTGGGTTTGTGGAATGCTTAGGGTTTATGTTTTCTTTACCTTTGTCTTTGAATTGTCTCAAACTTGCTCAGATCTAATGATCTGATGTCTTTGTGTTGCAATTTCAATTCTGATTTCCTACTTGCAATTTTGATTTTGATTAATTTCTGCAATCAAACCATGTTTAGCTTTAACTTAGTTTGCAATTCTTTTTGTTCTGTTTTGAATTAGAAAGATCTGATTACGACATGTTTATTTAGTTTTGGTTATGTATCTAGCTAATCTTTGCTCTCGGAATTTGATTGGTATTGATTGAGATGGAGTTTAAATGTGGAATGCTTACTTAAGCTTTTAATTGTTACCCAAATTGTATGTTGATGGACATGTATGAGATTGGATAATTTGTTCGTTGAAGAGCTTGAGTGAATGATGATAGTTTGATGAAATGAAGGAGATCATCTTTTGAGAAGAACCATACTTCTTGAATCTGTTTTTGATTTTATCAGATGAGATTAATTTGAATTGCAAATTAAAGGGAAGTGCTAGGTTGACATTGTTGATGTAATAACTCAATTTGAATTAATTCTAAGATATGCACACATTTATTAGTTACCCTTGGAAAAATACGACTTGGGACTCCTTACTACACGTGTTTCATTTAGTTTATTTGAGTTCCTGATTTTTTTTAATTTGATGTGCCACGTGACATGAAAATGGCCAACACTAAATTTTGGCGCCGTTACCGAGGAACAACTAACTAGTAGTGTGTGTTTAATTTTAGATTATGCATTGAACATTGATTGATTTATTTTGTTAGCATGTTGATTGATTTGATTGTCTATTCTTTTTGTATTTTCATGTTGATTTGTTCTTGAATTATTAAATGCTTTTACTGTTCATGTTTTCATGTGATTGAAACTTTATGCTCTTGAGTCTTCTAACATTGATTTCTAGTGTTCTAGTGAAGAACAGGAGATTTCTTTAGCATGGATCCATATTTTCAGAATTTTGGAGGTAGAATGGAGAATTCTCAGTGTTTTCAACCTGAGTATCAGTTTTACCCTAGCATGGATCAATAAAATAGGTATGAGTCATTTTCAAATGATTTTAATGCTAATTGGGTGGATAATTTATGTTTCAGGTATGAAAGTGCACAAGGACCATTTATTGAGCCATATCCTACCTACCAGAGATCATATGGGTTCCAAGAAGTTTCAACATATTTTATGCCACAATCTTTTCAACAAAATGACCCTCAGTTGGATGAGTCAACATGGAAACTCAAGGAGATCATGCAACAAATGAATGAACATCAAGAGGAGCAATTCTCAAGGATACAGAACATACAGATTCAGATAGATCAGATTGCATCATCCATCAATCAGTTGCAAGCACAAAACTCCAGTGGAGAGATGGAAAGTAGCGATTCTGTCAGGCCTGACCCTACTCCCATTAATTCACATGATTTTTCTAATATTTTTTGTGATGATTATATAATTATGCAAATTTCTGATCCTAATGATTTTGTTGTTGAAGATGTTGTTAGTGATTCAGGTTTTGAACATGTTTTTGAAGATGATTTAAGTGTAGGAGAGTGCTTACTGGAAGCATTCTTCAAGAATCACCAAGAGTTAAAGATGTAAGTGTAGGGACTTGTGCTATGGAGCCAAGCACCCAAGAATCACTACATGAGGATGAACATTCACAAGAACAAGAGCTTGAGTCATATCATGATGAAGAAGAGGTAACAATCACCACTCCAGGTACCGTTCAAAATGATAAGGTGAGTATTTTTTGTGATTCATCAGAAAATTCAATAGAGGTATCATTTGTTGATTTCATTAGTTGTGATTCATTCCTTGCTAAATTTTCTACCCACACTAATATTCACCTATTTTCTTACCCTACATACGTGTGGGAGGGATTCTCCTTTATTGATGTGGTAGGAGAACATAAGCTTCCGGAGTGGATGCTTACACTGAACCGCCTCAGACCTCCAGAAAGAATTTGCAATGGAAAAATGGTCAATAAAAAGAAATTGGTTGCAACCAAAAGTACTCCATTCCCGGTGTGGATTTTGTTACTAAATCTTCTTCGACCACCGGAATTAAAGGGGAGTTGGTTCTAATTTCACTTTCTTTTGCATTTTAATTCATGCTTTGTTAATAAATTCTTTTTATACATTCCTTTAGTTTCATTTTCCTATATTTGCATTTTACTTCACACTTTACTTTCATACTTTTCATTTTGTTTAGTATATAGCATGTTAGTTGAATAAAAGTCTTCATGGGAATTTTCTAAGTAATATCTTTAAGATGGTAAAATCTTCTTAATTTTATCAACAATTTAGATCATTTGACATGATTGGATGCTTTTCTCACATGATATTGGTTAATTTAGTAGTGGATTCCAATTTGATTAGTTGAGCTTGTTGCATGAATATTACCTAGTGAGGGCCACTTTAAGCCTTTACCTAATTATTTTCTCTTGTGTGGCATGCACTCATAGCAAATTAAACTCTAGAACTTGCTTAGTTTCTTTTCAAAGTCACAATAGCATATGTGTGCATGAAAATTGAGGATTTTGTCAATTTTATTTCCCTTCATTCTTTCCAATTCCTTTCCTCACAATTTTCTTTATACATTCTCATCTAGCATTCTAAATTTTGATTGCCTTCGCTTGAAATTTTTTTTTTCATGGAGAGTTTGGATGAATTGCGTGATGAGGAAGGATGGCCAATATTTTAAGTGTGGGGGAGGGAGTTTTCTTGATAAGTTGATTTGAGATGATTTGGCGAGTTATTGGTGCTGGAATTGAGGTGTAAAAATAGTGAAGAAGTTTTGGAATCAAAATACTTGCTATGTGCCAATATTTAAAAGTTGATAAGGATCAGTGATACATTCTGGAACAAAAGCAGCAAGAGCAGAATTCACTTTTGTGATAACTTTTGGAAAAGTTTCTGAGCAACATTGTGTAGAATTCGATCTCCTGTTTATTTAGGGCTAAATGAAGTGCACTTACAGGCTTAATTCTTTAATCCGCAAGCCAAGATTATTTTGAATTCCCAAGTTGATACTGAAATCTGGAAATCAAATTTCAGAATTCAGAATCAGCATTAATACTTTGTTTAGTTTTGATTTGCATCTGTTGTGAATAAAAGGACGTCCTGATTTTCTGAGCATTTGTGATACACATCAAGCTAGGAAATGTAGAGTTTTGATCCACTGATTTGGTTGTAAACTTGTGGGACTGACACAGAATGTATATCAAGTTGAAACTGAACACTGATATTCTGTCTTCGCCTGTAGCTGCTGTTGAGGAAGTTGTTTCAGTTCTAAGTGCTCTTACAAGTTCCTGGATTTGAAGCTGTTATTTGAAGCTGAGTTAATGGAGGTTGTTCTTCAGAGCAACTACTTCAATTGAGCAGAAAGTTGAATGTTCTATTTAATCAAATAGTTGGCTCATAATTTTGTGAGAGGCAATTGGTGTTCTATCAATGTAATAGGAATGCAAATCTCAAGTTAAATGGAAAGGAGTATCAATTGAATAAAAAGCAAAATCAGAACATCAAACTTATCATAATCTGAATTCCGAAAAGCTATTCTATGGAGTTGAATTATGAAATCTAGAGAAGATGGTACTGCAGAATTTAGGAACTGATGTAGAAGCAGGCCATAAAAGATGTGAAGAGTTTTGAAGATTAACAAAATGTTGAGATGCTGGAATACAGAACAGAGAAAGAAAAGGAAGGAAATCTACAGAACATAGAAGTGCAAAACAGTTTGGTGCCATAGGAATGTTTAGTTTTGTTTGTTGAGTTGCTGCACGTGTGAACTTAGGGAAATCACATTTCAGTACCAAGATTCCATTTCCTTCACAGTTGATTCTTGATACTACACCTGTAATAGTAGTGGCTTTTGATACTTTCTAATTTAGAAGTTGGAAACTTCTTAAGAGGGCATAATTTAGATACTGCATAATTTAGATCTTCGTGTCCAACTGAGCCCAGAGGGAGGTTTCTCTGAGTCTCAGATCTTCTTCTGATTCTTATTCCGCAGCTAAATTGGTGTGATCTGATCAATCGCATGAGTTTGGGAATTAACATATCCATGCTCTATTCTTCGACTGTTTGGGGTTACCAGATGATTGTGAGTTTGAGGGGAGGTTTCCAAGAGCTGTGAGCGATCCCTGGTAATAGAAGGAAGCTTGGTGATCGTTGTTGAATGCTTGAGGGGAGGTTTCCGATGGCATTTCTGTTGCACAGCAGATTGATGAGATTTGTTCCCGGATTGGGTTTGTGGGGGTGCTTGGATGCCCAAAGAAAACTCCAACATAAGCTATATATGCGCTCCACAACTTCGATCGGCAAAGGCAATATCGACATCCAATAGCACTCCACCCCCTGCAAGACAGACTAAATCAACTATGCTCTCCCTACATAGGACAACGTGAGCTTCGGCCATGCTGTGAGCCTCCTCCGCAGAGCATCAATCAGGGGGTTATAATCTGCTATCTTCAACTTCTCTGAGGCCAAGGGAATTCCTAGGTATCTGTACGGCATTTGTCCCTCTCAGAATCCCGTGATAGCAAGTAAGTCCTGTCTCACATCCTCCGCTAACCCGACCATGTAGATATAGGATTTGCTGAGGTTCGGCCGCAAGCCTGCCATCATCCCAAAATTCTCCAAACAACCCATGAGAATGCTGGCGGAGGACTGGTCGCCCCTAGAAAATAATAAGAGGTCATCAGCATATGCAAGGTGGGCTATGCGGAGTTCGTGACATTTAGGGTGAAAATGAAAGTCCGCACACCGTGTCTGCTGACTGAGCATCCGAGCTAAGTATTTCATGCAAATCTCAAAAAGCTATGGGGAGAGAGGATCCCCCTACCATAACCCTCTAGCGCCTTGAAAATGGCCATATATACCACCATAAAGGGATAAGGAGAAACTGGTAGTAGTGATGTACTCCCGTATCCAATCAACATAAGGTGGGAACTGCAGTCCTGCTAGTGCCTTTAATAAAAAGTCCCAATGCACTGTATCAAATTCCTTCTGAAGGTCTACTTTCATGATGGTTCTGGGAGATATCCGCTTCCTTGTGTAGTTATGCATAAGTTCCTGTGCTAAATGTATATTATCCATGATGGTTCGCCCTTTAACAAATGCAGCTTGTGCTAGATGAAGAATGTGGCCCGCAACTTCAGCAAGTCGGGAGGCTAGTAGCTTCGAAATGATTTTGTAAAAAACCGTGCAACATGATATGAGTCAGAAATCCGCAAGTCTACTAGCCAGGGATACCTTTGGCACCAAGGATATAAGTGTATGATTTCATTGCTTGAGAAGTTTCCCATGTCTAAGGAACTCATGTACCACAGCCACCAAGTCTCCTTTGATAGTGTCCCAAGAGTGCTTGAAGAACTTCGATCCATACCCATCCGACCCCGGGCTTTTTGGTCTTCAATGCTAAATAAGGTTCTCTTGACGTCCTCTTCCGTAGGCATGAATATCAAAGTTGCTTACTATTCAGAATTCAAAGTTTTTCCAAATGTAAGGCACTTAGCTTGAAGTGGTGTCCTTGTGATGCTAGTGCCAAGAAGCCCCTTGTATGTATCCAAAAATTTAGTTACAATCTCATCCAAACTAGTAGTGGTACCCCCATCACTTTTCTCTAGCACTACTATTTCCCTCCTCCTATTAGTTCTTTTGACTAAGGCATGGAAGTATGTTGTATTCCGGTCCACTTCATGAAAATATCGACACTTAGCCTTTTGGACATAGAATAGAAACTTGGCTCGGCTTAGTTGGTCTGCATGCCTGCGTGTTGCTTGGTAATTCTCTTCAAAAGCTCCAATAGTATAGCCTAATTGTTACATTTGTTGAAGCTCCTCTTGTGCCCGCTGTGATCTTTCTTTGATGTGCTGGAAGTGGAGCTTGTTGAATTGTTTAAATGTGGCCTTCAACCTTTGCAACTTTTGTTTGAGCCGGAACTGCGTTGTACCTTCCCTCGGACTCGAACCTAGACTATTCCATTGCTCCTCTACCACACTATTATAGGTGTCATGGGCGGTCCACATGTTGAAATATTTTAAAGGCTTGTTGATGTGGTCCATGATGCCCATGAAGGTGACCAAACAGGGTGTATGATCAGAAATGTAATCGGGTGGGGGAAATTTAGGTATCCCTCTTGTGTCCTTCTCTAACCACTTCTTGTTGACCAAGCATCTGTCCAACTTACAAAAGACCTCATTATTGGTCCACGTGTATGTGCAACCCACATGATGAAGATCCTCTATTCCATTTTGCATGACACAATTTTGGAAATCTACGACTTGATAAGATGTGATTGGCATATCACCTCTTTTGTCCTCAACTGTTAAAGGTGAGTTAAAGTCCCCAAACAATATCCAAGGTGCATCCATGTCACAACCAAGCATATTGAGTCCCTTTCATAACCTCCTTCTTTTCCGGATGTTAAGCTGTCCATATACGAAGGTAAGAATAAAAAATTTCTGTGTAGCTAGACAAGTGATCCTCCCATGTATGTATTGTTCATGCCATTCCAATATGTCAAAGGTAATCTTGCCCGGATCCTAAAGGACCAGTATTCTGCTTCTTTGAGAGCCCTCCTCAATGTGATGTACCAATTCAAGATTCCGAAACCTTCTTAATTTCATCCCTTGGAACACTGCCTCTGTCAGTTTTGTCTCCAAGATGCCCATTATCGCTAATCTGTGCTTCAGAAAGAAGTTCTGTACTTCCCTCTGTTTGGAGGCATGGTTGAAGCCCCTCACATTCCATGATGCAATCTTCATGTGGAGGTAGACGTCCTGAGCCGCCTTGCCGCTTGATTTCTAGTTTGTAATCTATCATCCATACCATCCGCTGCACTACTTATCAAAAGGCCAACCTTTTTGTTTGTTGCAGTCTCTTGCTATTTGCCAAGCAAAAATCTATTTTTCCTCTGCTCAGTGTGCCCCTTTGCCCTCTGATGGGGAGCAGATTGTTGTTTGTTACTGCGTTGTTGCCTGCTATCCTTTCCCTTGGTGGAAGCATACTGTTGTTTGTCTGCAGTTTACTGAATTGTAGTTTCTGTGTGCTGTGTATGCAGATTTTGATGATATCCAGCTGCTGGTAATGCTGAAACCAACTCTATTTCCTACTCGGATACCACACTAACATGTACTTGGTTTGCATACATCTGTCTTTTTGTTGATTTGACTATAGTTTGCACTGCCCACTGTGTCTCTGGAGGTGTATCCATTTTTGTGCCAGTTTCTGTGCCACCAGAATTACTGCTGCCATAACTGGTATCCGGTGATTCCTGCCTTGGTGATGAGCAATCACTGTCTTCAACTCAAGTTTATGGTCGTCACTCAACCGTTGGTGGAGACACGCGTTTAACGTCGCCGCTCGACGATTTGGTGAAGACCCGAGTTTAAGGTCGTAGCTCGACCGTTGGTAGAGACACGCGTTTAATGTCTTCGCTTGACGATTTGGTGAAGACTCGAGTTTAAGGTCGCCACTTGACCGTTGGTGGAGACACGCGTTTAATGTCGTCGCTCGACAATTTGGTGAAGACTCGAGTTTAAGGTAGTCGCTCGACTATTGGTGGAGACACGCGTTTAACGTCGCCGCTCGACGATTTGGTGAAGACTCGAGTTTAAGGTCATCGCTCGACCGTTGGTGGAGACACACGTTTAACGTCGTCGTTCGAAGATTTGATGTGTCGTTCGGCATATAGTTTAGAAATATTTTATTTTGACCCTGCATTCAGAGAGGACATATAAAAATGTATAAATACACTTCTACACCACCTCTCATCCGACCCGATAGGGTTGGAGATGGTTTGCGCTCTATGGTCGTTCGAGTCGCCTTCCATGCCAATGGTCGTTCGAGTCCCCGATAGGGTCCAAGCGGCGTCCTGCTGGAGGGTTGCCCAAAAATATCTGGCCAGTACTATCTTCCTTGCCAATGATCGACCGCCCGGATGTCCTCCGCAGGATCCCTGATGCAGTTCTTGTAGTATGTAGTCGAAGTCTTCTGACCCGACGCCCTTGAGCAAAGGTCGGGAGAAGACTTTCTTATACAACTGATTCCTGATCAGAGTGAATCGCCCGACTCTTTTTCTGAATAACCAAGCTTCCTCCTGATCAGACGGGATAACTCCCGACCGCAAGAATTCTATCATTGCTGCCCTCCAATCGTTTAGGAAAGTGAGCCCTTCCATTTGATCGATGTGTGCCACCAAAGAGGGTTTCTCGATCGATTGTGCTATGACAATCGACGACAGTGAACTAGCCAACTTGGCCAATTCATCTGCAACCTGACTTTTCGATCGGGAGATTTTCTGTATGACGACCTCTTGAAAGTTGGACCTCAGTTTTTTAAAGGCCTTTGCATAGAGCTTGAGTCGGACGTTGCTTATCTCGAACGCTCCGGACAGCTGCTGAGCGATCAACTGAGAATCTGAATGGATCAAGACTTTGACTGCTCCGACGTGCCGAGCGGCTTGTAAGCCGGCTATTAACACCTCGTACTCGGCCTCGTTGTTGGTGGCCTTGTAGTCTAGCCGAATAGTCAACTGCATTCGATCTTTTTACAGGTAGAAGAGTAGTATGTCGATGTCGCTCCCCTGTCGAGTGGACGAATCATCCACGTATATCCTCCAAATGGCCTCTGGCTCTGGGCTCTATACCTCGGTGATGAAATCCGCCAAGTACTGTGCTTTGATGGCAGTTCGGGGTTGATACTGGATGTCGACTTGCTGAACTTCGTTGTCCATTTGATTAGCCTTTTGGACGCCTCAGAATTGAGAAGTACTCTCCCCAAGAGGCTGTTGGTTATCACGATTATAGAATGAGCGAGGAAGTACGGGCGAAACCTCCGAGAGGTGAGCACTAAAGCATAAGCCAACTTCTCAAGAATAGTATAGCGAGACTCAGCATCGTTTAATATGTGGCTTAAAAAGTACACTGGTTGTTCCTCGCGGCTTTGTCTAATTAATGTCAAACCGACTGCATGCTCTGTAGACGACAAGTAGATCCAGAGCGGCTCGTCAACACATGGCTTGGCTAGGACAGACAGGGAGTTGAGATATTCTTTGAGCTCTTCGAATGCTTTGTTGCACTCCTCGTCCCATTGAAATTTTTTCATCCGGCTAGTATTTTGAAGAATGGCAAGCTCCGATCGGATGACTTGGAGATGAATCTGGATAGTGTTGTGATTCGACCGACAATCGCTGAGCTTCCTTCAAGTTGCGGGGCGGGGGCATGTCTTCCAACGCTTTCACTTTGACTGGGTTTGCCTCGATGCCCCACTCGGGTTACGATGTAGCCGAGGAAGCACCCACTCTTTACACCGAACAGATACTTGTTTGGGTTCAGCTTTATCCCATAAGTCCTGAGTGTCCGGCAGGTCTCCTAAATATCCACACATAGGTCAGCCACTCGGAGGAATTTTATCAGGATATCATCTACGTATACCTCCAAGTTACGGTCGATTTGCCGGCGGAATACTTTGTTCATTAATCTTTGATAAGTGGCTCCAACATTCTTGAGTCTGAACGGCATGACTTTATAGCAGTACGTACCGTCGGTCGTAATGAAGCTGACCTTTTCTTGATCTTCGCGGGCGAGCCACACTTGATGATAACCCTGGTAGACATCTAGCATGTAGATCAGCTCACATCCCGTAGTGGAGTCCACCATCTGGTCGATCCGAGGTAGCGGGTAGGAGTCCTTCGGACATGCCTTGTTCAGGTCACGAAAGTCGATACAGACTCGCCACTTGTTGTCCAATTTGGAGACGAGGACAACATTGGCGAGCCAGCTTGGGAACTGAACTTCCCTCACGTGTCTGGCTTGCGACAGCTTTTCTACCTCCGCCCGGATAATCAAGTTCTGCTCGACGCTGAAAACCCTTTTGCGTTGCTTTACTAGACGAGCGTCCGATCGGACATGTAGCTCATGCTGAGCTACACTTGGAGAGATGTCGGGCAACTCATGTGTTGACCATGCAAACACGTCATGGTTCCGCTGGAGGCAAGCAACCAATTCTGTCTTCTGCTTAGCCTCTAAGTCGGCAACCACGGAAGTAGTGGCCTTCGCTCGGCAAGGATGGATCTGGACTTCCTCTTTTTCCTCGTACACAAGGGCAGGAAGTTTTTCAATAATAGTGTTTACCTCGAGTCGCGGATTCTTCCGAGCGGCTTTGGCATCGGTTTTGACCATCTCGATGTAATAACACCGAGCGGCAAACTGATTGCCCTTGACTTTTCCAACCCGGTCATCTATCAGGAACTTAATTTTCTGACAATAGATAGAGATTGCTGCCCTGAACTCGTTAAGGGTCAATCATCCTAGGATGATGTTGTAAGCTGAGAGGACGTCCACCACGATGAAGTTCATGATCCTGATTCTCCTAAGCGACTCATCTCCGAGTGAAATGGCTAATCTTATTTGATCGATCGACAAAACTTCATTACCAGTGAATTCATACAGCGGAGTCATCCGGATCACCTAAATTCAACACTTTCGTATCTAGAATTCTTCGACTCCACAAACAAAACCATATCAACAACAGTGAACGCAAAAGAAATAAGAAAACATTAAACGATAAGTGTTTGGACTCAGCATTCAAATATCATGGCCTGTAGCACGAAAGAAACAACAGTGTTTAAATTAAAGTCTTGCTATTTATTTGTTCAACATCAGTTGCAGTAGTACTTAGCTGCAACTAGGACGACTCCTGACTGACGATTGTCTGAAGAGGCAAAAGGCTGTCGGCTTCTTTAATTTCTTCGTTTCTCTGTGCGACTGCCCTCGACATTCCGAACATCTGAAACATGCAACAGAAGAAGCTCAGAGTACTATCAATCCAAAATACAAGTTGTGTGATGTGTTTTCTCCACTGACCTTTTTAATCGTCTTCTGAAAGCAATTCTTGTGCTCATCCATCGATGCGTGAATGAATTCATCAATATGATCTCTCAGATCCTCTAAAAAGTCAGCATCATCTGATTTCTTCTTTCTGCATGAAGTCATGGCTGGATCAACTGAACGTGGCTTTTCGGATGGTGATTTTTGTGTTTCCATTGCGAGATTTTAGCACGAATATAAAGTCACTACAAAATGATAATTTAGCCATTAGTGCAGATCATATAAATTAGACATAAAATTGATAAATTACCATTTTGCAAAACTTCACAATTTTGAAAATTATATTGCCAGCATTTAGAAAATAGGCACGATCAAAATCCAAATGGCAAGTTTTACTAATACTTATTTTTTACATGCTATTTTATGAATGGAACTTTAATTTTTACTTGTTAATCAGATTATGGTGTATGATATGCGTAAATTTTCTGTCTTTTTTTTTTTTTTTTTGCAAGTAGACTGTAATTTATTGGTTCCAGAAATACGATAAGGATAGACATTCAGGAAAATTTGTTTAAAGGAGAGAAGCATGCAGACAACGAAAACAATTACCAGAACAAAATGGAACAATACGTTTCAGTTGCTGAGTGTTGACTAATGCAGAAGATGTATGAAGCTCCTTGAATGTGTCGTTGAATAATCTGACAAAGCTTGTTCAAGCTCATTTAGTACTGCAGTGGCTAAATTAGAGCTTCTTATCTTACTATTCTAAACGAGCAGAACTTGAAAATTAATCATTTAAGTTGGTGGACAAATCTCTTATATTACTATCCACAAAGAAAATGGTAAACCAGCTTCTTTATAAGACAGTGAATACATTCATTCGAATAAACTAATATGTAAGCTCGTATATAACTCAAATAATCTCAGATGTATTGTTATAAATAGCCCTTTGAACTCACTATCAATATTATAAGCCTACAAGCTCGATGGACATATGCAAACCTCTGTACTAACATGTACGATTTCGATAGAGTATCAAAGTTGGGATTGTAAGGTCGGGTGCAAGCTTGATCGAGTTAAATTTCAAAATAAATCAAGAATAAGCTCAGCCTAAAGTGAAGCTCATTTCCTGAGTAAAAGACCCTCAACAAAGCTCAAGCCCAATGAATATAAATGACCCAAATTTGGGCTTGAATTGTATCAAATTTTAGCTCATGCTCAATTATCATTAGTCAAACTAAACCTTAGAAGTTTGAGTAAGGTCAATCGGTGCGCAATTAGCATCCCTAATGTCGAAATCAATGAAATTTATAAAAAAACTTATTGTAACTTGCAAACAATTGATGCAAAAATATTTAGTGGTTGCTAACTAACCTATCCACTCCACTTGATTATGTGGATAAAGGAGTAGTGTCTATTTTTTAGCAGTAAATGTAGTGTTACTTGGTCAAGATGTACTCACCACAATTAAAGTGAGTAGCCACTTTTGGAGAAAGTGGGTCCATGTAGTCCCCGCTTTCATCCTTTTACCTATAAATATATATATATACTTGAGCAGGAAACTGAACTGGTTTTGTCTCTTCTTTGCTACTTCATCTTATTTCAAATTGTATTATTCTTTTCCCATATATTTTTCATACCAACATTGTGGTATGAGAGCTAAGATGAGGTTGCTACTGACGAAAGTGGATCATGTGGAGCTGAAGTTGTACGCATAGCCAAAAATGGGAATAAGAGTATGCTGAATTTGTCTCAATATTTGGAGCCCATCTTCAATAATCAGAATTATATATATATATATATATATATATATATATATATAGTATATATCAAGATGAAGACCTTTATCTTTCAAGAGCTCTGGATCTTGTAGCGATGGGATATGTTGAAAGATAGAAGAAAAACAGAAATGAAGGACTTTTAAAAGAAGGATGTGAAGGCCTATTGTCGTATGTGGTAGAAGGTTCAATTTTCCTTAGGATTGCAGATGCCACAAAAAAAATAAAATAAAATTATAGAACAAGGTAACAGCGTGAAACTTCAAACTCTACATAAGAAATCATAGAATTTATGCATGGAGGTAAGGTTGGTTCTTGATTATTTTAAAGAGCATCTGTTGATAAGCGAGAGGTATGAAAAATTTGTCTATTTTACTTGGTTATTACTTGCTCATACTGGAAAGTAATGTTTCTTTGTTTTCACATTGTTTGGGCTGCAACTGAAAATTTTCCCTATGTACAAATTGTTTTACTAATCCATCCTTTTTTAGTTTACCATTTATACAGAAAAGTAATGTTTCTTTATTTTCACTTATAGAAGCATATTTTGCGAACTAAAGATTTTTCAATCAAAAGCATAATTTGTTGTTTCGTGTTCAGTGTTCTTGTTGCTGTCCGATTTTACTTTTTTTTTGTCCTATTTTTCCATTTTTTTCTGTTTTCCTTTTTTGTTTTTGTCAAGTTTTTCTATTGATGGTACAGTATTTTTCTATTGCTGCCTGCTAGTATAGTGTTAATTTTATTTTGTTTTTAATTTTTCAAGTTATTTCCTTGTTCAATTATCATGGAAGATAGTAGCGATACTTCAACATATATATCAAAAGATCTGACATGAAATTATTTTCAAAGAGTTAATCCGAATAATAAAAATGGTTTAATTTGTAACTTTTGTCAAAAAGTTACAAAAGGAGTATCTATCGTGCAAAACAACATCTTGTTGGGAGTTTCGAAATACTACAACTTGTAAAAAATGCCCGCCTCATGTACGTGAAGAAATAAAAAATTTCATGGAGAAAAAGACGGAGAAAAGTAATCTTTCTAAACTTGGGACATTGGACTTTGAGGATGTAGACCCTCTTGGTGATGATATTAATATGGATGATATTGGAGCTAAAGTTGTGTTGCCTATAAGTACAAGTACAAGTTCTGGATCAGTGAATATGCAAAAAAAGGCCAAGTCAAATAGGTCTGATATGTATTTTGCTCCTAATGTTGAAAGTAGAGGCAAACTACAATAAATGAGGCATACAAAAAGAATTGAGGGAAAAAACTTGTATGGTCATAACTAAGTGGATGTATGATACGGCAATTCCTTTTAATGTCATTAACTATTCAAGCTTGAAAAGGATGTTGGACTTGGTTGGCTTTTATGGTGTACTAATAAAAAAGACCTAGTTATCATAAGATGCGGGTTCCTTTTCTAAAAAAAACTGTTGATAGTGTGACAAATGATTACATTAAGTCGTGCAAAACAGAATGCGCCAAGTATGGTTGTAGTTTGATGGCAGATGGTGGACAAACAAAAGGCAGAGGACATTGATTAATTTTTTAGCGAATTCTCCTAAATGTTCAATTTTCATCGAATCGGTTGATGCTTCAAATTATGCAAAGACTGGAGAGAAAATATTTCAGTTGCTTGATCGATTTGTGGAGCGTGTAGGAGAAGCAAATATTGTTCAAGTTGTTATGGATAGTGCAAGTAACAATGTACTTGCTGGTAAGAATCTATTTAATTCTTTTTTATCAATATGTTTTTTCTTATTTATGTTAAACTTATCTAGTTTTCTAACTTTTTTTGTAGGAAAATTATTAGAAGCAAAAAGGCCACACCTATATTGGACTCCTTGTGCTGTTCACTACGTTGACTTGATCTTAGAAGATATTGGGATATTGCCTGATTTTAAAACAAAAGAAGACAATAAGTGTGAATGCTTACATTTATGTTTGCCTAGGCATGGTAAAAATGTTGAGGCAATACACAAGACAAAAAGAGCTTTGTCGGGCGGGTGTCACAAGATTTGCTATTTCTTTTCTCACTCTTGAAAGGATGCACCTACACAAGTAAAATTTAAGAAAAACATTCATTTCAAAGGATTGGACAGAGAGTAACTGGACAAAAGAAGCGGCGGGGAAGAAGGTAACTAAAATCATCATAACATTTAGATTTTGGAGCAGTGTTGTGCATATTTTAAAGGTATATGGCCCTTTAGTCCGTGTTCTGAGACTAGTTGATGGTGAAAGAAAACCTGGAATGGGTTATATTTATGAGGCTATGGATACGACAAAAGAAACAATTATGAATGTCTTTAAAGAGAAAGAAGAGAAATACAAAGAAGTGTTTGAGATCATTGATAAAAGATGGAAATGTCAACTTCATCGGCCTCTACTTGCTGCAGGACATTATTTGAATCCAGAATATCTTTATTCATACACAGATTCAAATATCTATGGAGAAGCGGTGAATGGTTTGTTTGAAACTATGGAGAGATTGGTTTCAAGCGCTATTGAGCAAGATAAAATCACTACTCAGCTCTCTATATATCGAAATGCAAAAGGGCTATTTGAGAGGAATGTGACAATTAGACATAGAAGAGCATTATCTCCAACAGAATGGAGGGAATGCTACAAAGCAAATACCCCAGAATTGCAAAAGTTTGCTATTAAAGTGCTTAGCCTCACTTGTAGTGCTTCCGGCTGTGAGCGCAATTGGAGTGTATTTGAGCAGTTATGTAATAAATATAAATGTATAATACTATTAGTATGTTACTTTTAAAAGTAGAAAATATTCTTTGCTATTTTATTATACTTATTGTGATTTTTGACATTTTGTAGATTCACAGCAAAAAAAAAAAATAGGCTATCTCAGCAGTGTTTAAATGATTTGGTATTTGAGAAATACAATCGTGCCTTAAAACTTCGGTATGATGCACGTGATAAGATTGACCTCATCTATTTGACAGATGTTAATGATAGTAATGAATGGTTAATGGATAAAATGGATGGAGAAAGTGATAATGAAGAAGATGAGTTGATTTTTGAAGGTGATGACTTGACATGGGATGCCGTTGCTAGGGCTAGTGGAGATAAAGAGCCTGCATATTGTACTAGAGGAAAAAACATTACATCCATGACCTCTACTTCACATGCTAGGCCTACACAAGTCGAGAAGGGAAATACATCTTCCTCTATGAGACACTCATCTCTAAGACTTAGAGATGAAGACGAAGAAGAAATTGAATTTGAAGAAGATGAAGATAGAGAAGAAGAAGAAGAAGAATACAATGAGGATGATCTTGAGCTTGATGATTAATTTGACTTATTACTCTTATTTTGATGAACTTTGTTAGTTTAGATTAGAAAGTTGAAACTTGAAAGTTTGAAACTTTTATTAATTGTATCATGGTGTTGTTTTGCTTGTCATATTTTGTGTTTTATGGCTAGTGATTTGATATTTGTGTGTGCGGAATATTAATAGTTATGATATTTAACATATTATATGAGTGTGTCAGTAGTTTAGTAAATAACCTCATGTTCAAGAGGCGCACACCTCGGGGGCACCTCGCGCCACGAGCGCACCTCGCGCCTCGGGCTCTAGGAGCCCTTTGCGTCTCGGTGCGCCTCACGCCTCTAACAACACAGTCTAACATAAATAATCTCATATCTCTAGAACCAAAATTCCACGAAATAAAGGTTATACTTGTTCTTTATTAATTTACTTGAGAAGTTGCATGCTTTTTACAAACATTGGGCCAAGCCCTCTCAAAATTTTCAATTATAGGAATTATATTGATGAAATTATTTATGATATCGGTCCACTTAATTTTTTTCTCATAATAATTCAAGTTATCCTTTGTAAGTTTCATCAATAAATTTTGATATGGTATAATATTACTGTTTTACAACAATCAAAAGGAAATTATTGATCAAATAGTTTTATCAACTTGATAAGATTTCATCTTCTCTACTGCTTAGAATCTAAAAAACATACGTAATGAAAAAGAATGGATAAAATGTATAAATCTAAAAAAAGATGGATGCAATCAACATAACTCAGCTCTGGTTGTAGTTTTACAAAACATACGTAATGAAATAAAAAATCATATGAATAATAAAATTGAATACTGGAACATTATGTTATACTGATAAGGGAAGCAAATAAGAAAACTTAAATAGGTATTTAAGTAGAAATTAAGTTCGAATAAAAGGGATCAAGCAAACTAATTGAGTAATCTAAATCATTTTCTATTTAATCATGCATGAAGGTAAATCAACAGGATAAAGCAAGAAAACTCCACCTAAATCGAAGGTTCTAAGCGCGTGCACTACCGTGTAGCCTCGGTGGCGCAACGGCGGCGAGACGACGACGGCGCTGGAAATCACGATATGAAGAGGCGACAGCGGCGGCTACAGCGTGGGCGACGGCAGTGGCAACTACAACAGTGGGCGGCGACGACGAATGATTTGAAGGTGAGAAAAGGTAATATTTTGAAAGATTTTAGGGTTTGGGTTGGGTTGAATAAGAGAAAGACGAAGAAAACAGCCGAACACGTCGTGGAAGAGGGTTGCTGCCTTTTAGACGCGCTTTTGCGAAAAAGTCCAACAACTTTCAAAAATTACAACTAAACACTTTTTTTAGAATAAAATTCCTCCACTGACATAGCAACAAGCGTATGGGAAAACCAAGTCAGGTGTCGAAAAATCAAGTGATGTGCATATAGAAAACTTTGTCTATAGTTGGCTTAGCACGAAGAAGTTAAAATAGGATTTATGTGGCTAAAAGGTAATTCGTTTCCTCCAGTATTTCTATTAATATGTTTCTAGATTAATATTAATACAGATGAAAGGCATGAAGGGAGGTATGATTGAATACGTCAAGTTTTGATCCCAAACATATTCGATACGTGGAATTTTGATTTCAAGAATTTATATGATAACACCTCATATTTTAATTATTCGCATCGTCCTGAGAGAGGACAAGGTAAAAAGGATTTATGATTGCATTTGATGATGGTGTGTGTAAAATTAAGTGCAGAAAATCTTATAAAGTGTGGTGTCGATCAATGGAGCTCAAAGAAATTAAAAACACAGACACACACACAACTTTGTTTTGTCATCTTATAAAGTAGAGTATTATTGCTTAAAATTAAGGAACGACGACTTACAAATCTCGAAAGTAGATGGAGAGCAGAAATGCACCTAAAAGATGGTCCAACGCAGATGATGAAGATGAGCCTGCGAAGAGAACAAGGAACAAACAAAAAGAAAGATTTCCCGGATCGGCCTAAATTTATATCAGCGGCAACGACGAAGGCTTTTCTTGAGGAACAAGGCAAAGGGCAAAAGCCAGGGTTTTGGATGGAAAATAGTATCGTGTTATCCGCAGGGACCACTTTGAGATTTATTTTTATATTTTTGTTACCGGGTTAAGTTTTTTATTTAATAGATTCATTGTTAAATTTAATATTGGATAAATCGACACAAAATTTTTAACGTTAATAATATAATGACAATACAAAATTCTTTACTTTATTTTATATATATATATATATATATATATATATAATTCTTATTGGTGAGGTTCGAATTTAATCCAAAGTTGTTATGTGTGCCTTTTTTTATTACTAATTAAAGGATTGAGGATTTATTGGACATTGTATTCCTAACCAAGTACCACTGCCTGAATGGAGTTTTTTCTGGGGGTTTTTTTTTTGCCCTATAAATTTTTTTTTAAAAAAAGGAGAGAGATTAAAAACTAGGTTCGAAATTTCAAACCCAGCTTTTTAATTTCCATTGACACGTCAGTAAAGAGAAACCGAAGGAGCTAAACTCTCAAAAGCTCTATTGGAGATGTCGTTTGACCAGAGTGGCCATCACATCGCGATCTGAGTCCTCCTTTGTATTGTTGCTCCCCTCGTGTCTTCCTTCGTCTACGATAACGGCAGCAGGGAACGGAGGAACAAGGAGGCTTCTGATCTTCGCTCCAGGTACGTTTTCCCTCTCCTCGTGCTGTTATGTAAGGTTGGCTTTTCTGATATGGTTGGATTTTGTCGCGCAAAGCTCTGGGTTATCTGATTTAAGGGGCTTTGGACCTTCATTATGGTTTCTTGCTCCTTTTTTTTTCAACTTCCTTGATTGTTAATTTGTTTTCCTTCTCGTGTTATTTTTCCTATCTCGCTTATAGAGATGTAAATATACCATGTCTCAAGGTGATTCATGCTATTCTTTGCCTGCAATTTTGAGAAGATTTGGTGTTTTCGTTCATTCGAAGGAAATTTTAACTTGTTCTTTGCAGGATTATGATAAGATTTCTTGATTGTTTTAGTAGTTTTTTTTTCATTTGAAAAAAAAAAAATTTAGTATATGTTATTCCCCTTTATTTGAAAAAAAAAACTAATCGGATGGACCTTGTTGTCTACTAGATATAATTTGTTTGGATTGTGGCATTTTTATCTGCGCTGAAATCTTAATTGTTTTTCAAGAAGGAAAAAAGGATCTGGAAGTTGATCGACAACACTACCATCTTGTTCTAATTGATGCGATCGGATGTTTTGATTTGGTCTTAAGGTTCCTATTTGTACCCGTGGATAGGCATTGCAAGGTTGAGGGATCCCCCGACGACGGTCGCCATGTTGAGGCAGGTATCCAATAGGAACCAGAGGGGAAAAGGGAGTCATAAGATGAAGACTGTTCTTCACATGTGTCTTTTGATTGCCATCTGCGTCTGGTTGCTCTGTCGAATGAATCACTCCCATGACAAGAAGGAAACATTTGAAGAGAGGAGGGAGAAGGGTGACGAGAGGTGGTTCAACATTAGAAGATTTGGGAGGGAGGATCTGCCTCACATAGCTGAAGTAGTGGACAGGGGTGAGAACAAGGGTGTCGATGAGGTGAAAAAAGATTCTATTGCAGTAGGACATGGAATTAGGCAGGAAGAAGTCATGGATGAAGGTGGATCTGATGTGGAACTTGAGGATGAAGAAGAAGCTGGCCTTGAAGAAGAAAAGGAGGATCAATCAAAGGAATGGGATGGGATTGATGACCATGAACACAATGAGGCAGTTCATAAGGCTCGTGAAATAAGTTTCAAAGGAGACGATTTGTCCAGTGAAGTAGTCCATACCATTCAAGAAGTGGACCATAAAGAAGCATCTCAGGCAGCACAAGAAAGAAGTTTTAAGGCCGATGATGCTTCTAGTGCTGTAGCTCATGTGGTCCAAGCGATTGAATTTGAACCTGAATTTGAAAATGAAGCAATGAAGAACCTTGACAGAAATAAGTCAGATGATAAGAAGAGGAAAGGAGAGACTGGAGACGTGCCTGAAGGAAACCAAAGATATGAATCTAAAAATGGAGCAGTGGAGAAACTTGGTGAGAATGATCCCCATGGTAAGGAGAACAAAGAGGAGGCTCAGCATGTGCTAAAAGAAAAGCTAGATTCTGAATCTGAACGCCGAGCAAAAAAGAACATTGACAAAAATGAATCAGATGTTAGAAAGGAAGAAAATTCATTTGCCTCCATGCTACAAGACAATACCAGAGGGAACAATTCAAGTATTAATCACCAAGGAAGTTTGACTGCAAATAATGCTACATTTGCCAGTAGATCTGAAACTCCAATCCTAGACAAGATGTCTCTCCAAGATATGACTGTAGTTGAATCCAAAAATGAAGGTCAACAACCTGATATGAGAATTTCAAGCGACGTCCACAATCAAACCAGCAAAGAGACACAATTGTCAACAGATGCAGGCGAATTGCTAGCAAATTCCTCATATTTTTTGAATCATAAGATCTATTTTCAGAAGAACTCTACTACTGTATACATAGAGTTGGTTGAATCTCCAGTTAACCTGATAATGAAACCGGATCCAGCAAATTCCACAGTTTCTCAAAATCAAACAACTATTGTTCATGAAGAAATGAATAAAACAAAGATGCAATCTCAAGGCAAGGAAAAGCCTAAGTTGAAGAATGAACTGACGGAGCAGAAGATTGAGGCAGTATCCATACCATTGGAATCAAAGGAGCCCCACAACAATTCATCATCTGGAAATGGTAACGGAGAAGTTGTTCAATTGGAAAAGACTTGTAGATAGTAAATGTGTGTGTGAGCGGAAAAATATTTTTTCCATTTTTTATTTATTAATAAATATATTTTTTTTATTATTATCTCTTTCATCTCTCTCTCCTTCCCTCTTACCGAGGAGAGAGAAAGAAGATACGGGCCAGGAGAGAGAGGTGGTCTGACTCATCCTAAACGTTATTATTATTATTATTATTAAAATTATTTATTATATTATTTTTATTAGTTTTATTATTTTATTATATTCTCTTCCCTTCTCTCTCTACCTAGGAAGGGGAATATATGTCAGAAATAAAGAGGATGATAGACCTTATTATTATTAAATTATTAATTTTATTACTATTTTATTATTTTATTATTATTATTTATAATAATAATATTATTATTATTATTATTATTATTATTTATATTATTATTATTAATATTACTATTATCTCGGACATTTTCTCTCTCTAAGAGTATGAAAAGAAAATTAAATGAAATAATAATTGCGAGAGAAGTTGGATGTTTATATCCCCTTCTGTCTTCACGAGGAAAGAGAATGTCAATGAAAATGAGAAAGAGAATACGACCTGCCTTTATTAACTTATTATTATTATCATCATTTACTTATTATTATTATTAATTCTATTATATTATTATTATTAATTTTATTATTTTATTATTATCTCTCACAACCTCTCTCTCTCCCTCTCTGTTGATGAGGAGCATGAAGATGCGCAGACAAGGGGAGAGAGGTGGCCTGCACCATCTTATTATTATTATTATTATTATTATTATTAATTCTTTTATTTTATTATTATAACTATAAATTTAGGACACTATATGCTAAAGTCAAATACAAGAAAATGAAATCATAATGTAATACAATAGAAATTGAATAACCAATTACTACTTCCAGTGACAAGTTTAAATAATATACCACTTCCACAAAAGGCGTCATCCATTTCAATCAGATATGACTATATGCTTTAGTGTGATGAAAAATAAAATAAAATAAATGAAAAAATATATCAAGACTTTTTCACACATTGTAGCTAGTAGTTAGTCATTCCACTGCTCTTCATCTAAAGAAATCTCTGCCAATAAAATATGGTTGAGATGCGTAGATTTTCTGGTTAGGAAATTATTATGTACAGATTTGTGAATAAAAACAAAGATGACATATATATCAGTAAGAAGATGTAATTGATTCTCTAGATCTTCGAGTCTATCCATGGAATCTCAAAGCATATGTGATTCTTTGTTAATGTACAAGTATCCAACACGTGCATTAACATGGAAGAACAAAAAGGAAATCAAGGATTCTGAGTATACGGATGCACATAGAAAAGATTCAATATTTGAACACCGAGATAAAGCAAACACCATTGACACTTTTTACTGAAATTTATCTATCCTATGTGTAAATGCCAAGAAAATTGATATTAATGCAACTGCAAGAATATTTGCATATTATTGCAATCGTTACCACATTTGTAGTTGCTTCAAATAGGCGAATGCAAGTGCAAAGGCTCCTTAACTTACACAGTCCAGTTATCAAAATAAGAATATGAATCTTTTTTATCAAATATTAGAATCACATATACCTGTAAAGACTTGAAACAAGCAGACATGTAAGAAACCAAACACTGAACCATTGTGCAAAGTCATCAGAAGAATACCTCCAGTTTGAGCAGCATGCAGCATCAAATTCCTTTTGCAAACGCTCAAATATTATCTTATCAGAGTCCTTGTGAGAAATAAGAAAATCATCACTAAACAATAGCAAAATGGTTATGAAAAAAAATAAGAAAAGTTATATTGTAATTATCGACTGAATGAAACTTTAGAGGTGGGTTTTGTGTAGATTTGAAATTTGGTTCAATTTTCTGCAATTGATGGTTGATATATGAGAACAAAAATTTTTAAAAAAAAAACAAAGCCTGACACTATTAGAGAAATAAGATTAAGACAAGGAACTACTTCATTAGTTAAGGTTACAATGTGGCATACAGATCATTAACCTAAAAAAGTGTTCACCGCAAAGTGTACAATTTGAATCAGAGTATGGTGTAAAACTACAAAGTACATATCTACAGTTCTATAACCACTAATTCTGACCTCAAAAAAAAAAACTCAACACCTAAGTAATTAAGTTTAGTGTACCTTAATAGTGGAGTATCAGCAGAGTATGCTTATAAATTATTATTTAACACTTGCCAACAAATATACAATATGGGTGTGGATCCAAGTACCCAACAAAGCTGTTTCTAGAATTTTTACATGGCCAATACAGGAATGTAGGATGTCCACTCAAAGTGCAAATGTCATACACAGATAAGAAGGGGAAAAGATGAATAGTAAATAACATAATTAATAAATGCACCCAATAGTCTATATAGCATAGCAATACTAAAATTCGGTTGGAAGATTAGAAAATGATTGTTCAGGCATGTCTGTATCAATAAGCTACACAAAATGAATCAGAGAGCCTTTACCTCTTCAAGAAAGATGGATAAGCAAGATGAGAATTTCCATTAAATTAATATTGGAGCAAAGGTGTAACCGCCACCTTAGGGGCCCCTACAGGGCGCACCCACACTTTCTGGAAAGGGAAAAATCACAGTGGACATTTGCCCTAGCACAGCGACCCCTTTGCATGGAGGAGGTCAAGCACGCTGCGAGGCATTTTGCACCCGTTGAGCATTGACATCAAGACCTATTGGAGTAACTACGCCAACCCGTGGGGGCTCCATTGAATTAATATTGAATTCTGGATAAGTGGAAAATAATGATGGTTATGTCTTATCATTAATGTATTTCCATGACTCAATTTCTAGTCACTTGCAACACAAAAGAAAAACCATACAAGCAAGGAGGACAAAAAGTGGCACAATTTGCAGTAAAAACCTAGAAAAGAGAAGAGAGTACAGCAAACAAGTGGTTATCTGATCAATTCAAGCAATCAAAGATTCAACAGATATAGCCACAGTGCATACATAATGAGCTCCCCTCATCGTGTTAATTGACTTATCATAAAGATTAGTAAAAATTTGAGACCACCATAAACTTTCTCATTTTTTAATAGATAAATATATCCACAACAACTCAAAAAGAAAAGACCAAACTAAGTGTTTGTACTCGCTGGTTAGAAAAGGCAATTTCAATCAATGGTGCTCTTCTTTATAAACCAACTAATTATTATCATAATGAATAAACAAAACAAATAATTGTCAAAATCAAATCGTGATCAATTATTGATTGTCAAAACAAATATTAGATTAAAAAAAACTAGCAACCTGCATTAGTTATTGAAACTATTGAACTATATTACACTAAAGAAGCATTGGTAAAAATATTAAAACAAGGAAAAATAAAAACTAAAAGAGAGTCAAGTTATCCAAGTTTTTCTTTTTCCATGTTATAATATTTTTATCAATAGAAGTTTTCTTATTTTGTTTTAAGAGTACCAATGCTTCTTTAGAGTAATTTAGTTTCTACTTCTCATGATCTCATCTATGCGATGCGGGATTGCCACATGGCTAGGTGAGGCGGGGAATGTGGATTCTCTATGCAAATTCATTCTTACAAGTGGCGCTCATTGTTAATTTGACCACTCTAGTTTACTAGGATAGATTTTAAATTTTTCTTATGCTTTATGTATTACATAAAAGCTGATTCCTGAAACACAGATGCACAATTTTATAAGTAGATATCATTTCATTGGATTGATAGACAATAATACAGTATGATCCAATTGTTTTTGACATATGAAATGATTAAGTCTTTTTATTATCATTAATGTTGGCACACTTTTACTATGATAGAAAGTTAAACTCATTCTCAGATTAGGATATGATGAACATGGGCCATAACGTACATAACATTGAATATTTTACTTGTGAACGATGAGTCACTTCTAGATAATGACTATGGCAATAGACCTTAAACCTATGAGATGGTTCCAGGACAATTAGTAGTTATATCAATTTCTCTCCTTGACCACACATTGGCTACATGTGTGCACGTGATGTCATTCGCTATTGTATTTGTGTGGGACATTGCATGTCAAACCATCCTCATTCGATGATAGTTATAGTTGTTAGCAATTGTAGATGGTTTCAGGGCAATTAGTAGTTATATCAATTTCTCTCCTTAACCACACATTGGATCAATGTGTGCACGTGATGTCATTCACAACTGTATTTGTGTTGGACATTGCATGTCAATCCATGCTCATTCGATGATAGTTATAATTGTTAGCATTTGTATGTGATATTGCAGTGTTATATTTATTATTATGTGAGATGTATATATAGTTTAGAACTAGAATTCAAACCATTGTGCAATTTTTAATTAAAATTTTCAGGTTCTTACACAGTAGATTTTAACCCATGTGATATGTAAACAACTCTATATATTAAAATAATATTTTAAAATAGTTAGATGGAAGTTGGCATCTGAAACTACTATTAGTTAAAATTTCAAAATATGAAAATCTTTAGAAGTTTTTAAGATATATATGTATATAGGTGTCATATCTATATTTGCTCTTAATTATCTCATTAAAAATTATGCCATGCAAAAATATTTAACTGCAAAATCAAATACTTCATCATTTTTTAAATTTTTAATTCACCTAAACAATAAACATTAAAGATTAAACCAATTCAAATGCTCTTCATGCTGAATTAATTATTATTTCTAATATTTATTGATTTTTTCCAACATTTATTATCAATAGTTTATGCAAATTATTTATTTCAATATGTTGCAACCAAATTGCTATTTGATTTTAACATTTAAATAGATGTTCAGTCTAGTGGGTATAGATTTTGCATGCATCCGTCTAAATTTTTTTCATGTTAAAGTTGCACTTTATCATTTTTTTTATCTCACCCTTGTTGACTCCCCTGCTTTATCATTCTTTTATTGTTGTTTTTTGCTTAGCAGTTGCCTAAGAGATTGTCACATTGTCATTGTTGGAACCATGCCATAAGGGCCAGGAAGGAGAATATTTAGGATAGAAGTATTACTATACAATTTTATTTAGAGTAAGATATAATTATTAACTAAAGAATCCAAGAGATGCTCCTTTCGATTTGCTTACATAGTGCAAGGAAAAATATTTGTTGTTTTGACTGTAACACAATTTTGATAAATACTAATGGTTTGTGATGCTTTAATATGAAAAAGTATCAAATTGTTGTTATTTTCATTCTTAAGGTATTATTTATACATTCTCAGCGCACAGAGTTTAATGAAGGCATGCAAAATATATAGCCAATCCAAAATAGTTGGGACACATACAGCTTACTGAAGATGATGATGAACCAATCTAGGATTATCCATTTCCAAGCGTATTAAAACTTTTTAAAGATCATGAGTTGTTTAGGATGTAGATGATATCTATTCCTTGATAGTTTGTCTAGAAACTTAACCAAATATTGGGGTTATATGTCTATGAAAATCATGATATTTTGGTTCATTGAAAGCATTATGATTGCTTCATAATATTTTATCAATACAATTTAGTGTGAATAACATCATCATATTAGGGACCAATTTTAAAACTCAGTCACTAATAATATAGTAGAAAATTAAAAATAAAACAAAATTCCCATGTTCGAGCATTATCTAATAACAACCCATCATTATCTAATAACTTCATTCAATCGTTAATTAAAATTTGATTAGTTACAAATTCCCATGTTTCTGGGAGAGTTAATACTATTGATAACCAACCCCTTATATTATGTCATCTAAATTTTGAGCCAAAGTAAATTCATAAAGAATTTTCACAAAACAATTTAAGATCTTTATATGAACATTTTCTTTTTCATATTTCTAATTACTTTCTTAATCCATTATATCCACTCACTTTCTAAATTCACAGTCAACTTTTTTCCAACTGCCATATATATACAAGTAATCCTTTGAGGCTTATAATCTGTTGTAATTAACAGTTTAATAAATTAATTAATCTAGCAAACCAAACGCATCCTAATTAAATCACTCTTTTACTTTAGTTTGTTAAAGAGTTAACAAAATTCTTAAATTTAACAAATAACTCATAACAAAATGCCTCTATACTCAATGGAAAAGACCATTGATGGAAACACAAGAAAACACAAATTCATAAGTTTTGCTTTTCTACTTCCTTTTAGACAATCTTTTTGCATTATTTTCCCCCTTAATTGCTCTTCTAATTCGATAGCTCGCAAGCATCAAGATGGACCCTGATATAGGACGTATTTTACTCATTCTATTTGGAATACTAGGTAATTAATTAAATACGAATCATCCACTTAATCTTGGTTTTCAATATTTTCTTTATTTCTTTTATCATGGATTTCTTTTAAATGCTCCCTATTATTACGGGCAACATCACCTCTTTCTTGGTTTATCTTTCCCCAATGTAAGTACACACCAAATTTTCTCAACTAATTAATTAATTAGTTAATTATGACAATTATATAAGTTAATCACTAATTAATGACTGCAGCCCTACTTTTATCAAAATCTACTGCACCAAATCAGCATGAGGAGTCCAGTCGTTGCCTTGAAAAGAAGGAAAGTCATTTATAAATAGATAGAAGAAAACCTGAAAAACTTACAAAAACGTTTCTTCCGGAGTATTTGGATCCTCTACATAAGGAACCTGTAAAAACAATGAACTGTCAAAATCAAAACAAAAAAAAAAAAATCAGCATACTCGCAACAAAATAGCAGGGCCAGGCCGTGCAGGGCCACGTGCGGCCCATTGCACACCAGAACGTGCAGGGTAACGGCCCATCGCACAAAGGAACGGGCAAGGACCGCACCCCATAGGGCTACGAAGACCAGGCCGCCAGATCTCCCCGGCTGCACCAGGCTGCACACGGCAGATCCAGTGGCCCGCCGGATCTGCACGACCACATAGGGCTGCGCAGGCCACACATCCGGCGGCTGGGCCGCTGGATCTGCTCGGCTGGACCAAGCTGCGAAAGGTAGACCGCCGGATCTGCCCTCTAGCACGCCGGAGCTGTGCAGGCTACAGATCCGGCGGCTGGGCCGCCGGATCTGCCCGGCTGGACCAGGCTGCGCGCCGGATCTGCCCTCTAGCAGACACCGGAGCGAGAGATCTGGCCTCTAGGTCATAGATCCGGCGGCCCAGCCGTCGGATCTACAATCACCGGAGAGAGAAAGAGAAATACCCTTCCCACCCAACCTTCCTTCGCACCCCGCCGGATCTACAACCACCGGAGAGAGAGAGAAAGAGAAATACCCTTGGCACCCAACCTTCCTTCGCACCCGAGCCGCCGGATCTTCAACCACCGGAGAGAGACCCTTCGCACCGGCCTTCCTTCGGACACGGCAACAAAACCCTTGCCACCCAGCCTACCTTCGCACACGGCAACCCTAAACATAGGATTATTCGCGGTCGTCGCGGAATTCGTGGCAACATTGCAACGGATACATTTAGCAACGAAAATTCGTGAACTTAACAATTTTATTATTAATTTTGTGATGAATTTATCTAATTTTGTTATTGATTTTTGATTATTTACTAATTTTATTATAGATTTATAATGAATTTTTTTCGTGGTTAAATGGATTTTTTTATGAATTTTTTTGTTATGGATTTTTTTTTATTATTTTCTTATTTTTCATTATTGCTCTATGAAATAATTTAGATGAAAGAAAAATTCTTAATCACAATGTTAATCCTCATGTTCACAACACTTTGGTTCCACTTATTTGCTTCAACTCCTTCATGCAAATATCATTACCTAATTATTCCTCAGATTTTTTTAGGTACAAAAAGTCTAAAAATAAGTATATTTTCTCTTAAATTCAGCATTTTAAATTAGAATCGAGTATATTTTCTATTAAAATTTGCCCTCATATTTTTTAGATTCAAAAAGTTTAAAAATTGATATAATTCCGATTAAATTCAGCACTTTAAATTAGAGTCGAGTATATTTTCAATCAAATTGAGCACGACTTTCTAATTGCCCCTCAGATTTTTTAGGTATAAAAAATATAAAAATGAGTATAATTACTCTTAAATTTAACACTTTAAATTAGAATCGAGTATATCAAAATTGCCCCTCATATTTTTTAAGTACAAAGAGTCTAAAAATGAGTATAATTCCTATTAAATTCAGCACTTTAAACTAGAATCTAGTATATTTTCTATCAAATTGAGTACGACTTTTTTCCTACTTACTATAATTTTTCCTAAATTCAGTATCATTTAAATAAGATCTAGTATATTTTTTATCAAATTGAGCATCATTTTAAAAAAAAATCTAGTATATTTTACATCCAATTGAGGTGGAAAAAAACTCATGCTCATTTTTTTAGAAAATATATTAAAATCTAGTTTGATGTACCAAATTTAAGAATAAATATACTTATTTTTTACTTTTTATACCTAAAAATATCAGGGGTAGTTAGGTAAATTAGTATCCACTATATTTGACTGGGGAGTGAAAATAAAAATTTTTATCAATGGGGACTGCATGCAAAATTTTGTTTCTGATTAGGGACTGCATGCAAATTTTCCCAAATAAGAATACAATGTCAAAATCTAAAAGAACATTTTTCTTATGAAGTTGCATTAATGGTAGCGATAGTTTTTTAACATACCTCTTGAAGATAGATTAGTGCGCAATAATCATCTTCTCGATGACACTCAAAATTTGTGTCTACTTTGGTATCATGGGATTTTATATCATCAAGTTGTTCAGTGAGTCTTCCTAACATCTGCATCAGTTATCTTCCTTTATAAACATTCTCATGCCTTATTTCCTTCATGTCATTTTCGAGTTTCTGCATCTACATTTTGAACTGCTCGACATCAGTTTGAGTCTAGAAGTACCCTAAAACTCCATCCCAAACGATTTCTTTTCATGTTTCGCATTTAGGACTAGTTTGCTCGAGCCATGCTGGTCCTCATGGAGATTGTTAGCTTTGGTCTTCCATTGGGTTTCTAAATGAAACTCCAGTAAATTTGTTTGTTTCAAAATACTGTTATTAAAAGTTCACTCAAAGATAATACTTTAAAAGTATTGTCGTTTTTTTGTAAAGATAATATTTTTGTAACACTTTAAAAATATTGTTATTTTTGATAAAGACAATACTTTTATAATATTTTGAAAGCGTTATTTTTTTTAAATAAAAAAAATCATATTTAATTTCCTATTTACAAAATCATTCTTTTTATATTTACAAAATCATTCTTTTTATTTGACCTTGCTATAGAAACAAAATTATGATCAACCTAAACTACTATTATTTTCTATTTACATAATTCCTAAAATGATGGTACTACTGTCAACATGATTAAAAAAAATCGAAGATAATTGATATGTCTATATTCAAATTTGACATAATAATAGTTAATCAGCTAAGCTAAATTCATACAAAAATGATAGAATTCAGTTACAAAGTAGATATTCGTATATAATCATACGATGCAAGAGAAAACAAAGTAAAAAATCAAAGACTAGACTAGTCTATAAGAATAAATCAACAGATGATGGAAATAGATTTTTTGGGTTACGACGAGATCCATTAGATGTATCTGATTTTCGGGGTTGGAACATTACAATTTACTTGAAAGAAGTGCAGTGTAGCATAGCTTCTAATATTCCTTGTAGGATATTTTGCATCCAGGGTCTAGTAGATGGCAGACGAGTACTTGGTGTTGATGGGAATCTGCAAGAATATCAAAAGAATTGTAGTTTTTTATAAAAAAATTGATATACTCAATGAATAAATGAGTTATAACTACAACTGAGAACAAGGGTCATTAACAAAAAGTTAAATAGATAAAGTTAATCATATTCATAAGAAAATATAATTCAAAGAAAATTTACAATCACATAATGATAAAAGAGCCTTAGATACTGACAATTAAATAATTAAATAACTATGGTGATTTGAAATCTCAGATTTAAAAAGTTGGTTTAAAAAACTCAAATCTCACATAATGATAAAGTTGGGTTTTTTTAAAAAAAAATGTCATCCCATATCATGCCAATGCATACATAAAGTTAAGCTAATATTTTTTTTTAAAAAAAAAGAAGGATGTCACCCATGAGTGCTCTCTTCAAAGTCCATATTGCATCAAGAAAATCAAACTTCAATTTAAACAAGGATGGTAATCTGTCAACATAGCTTACGACGTCATGCAACAACTTCATATCACAAGCATGCCATGGAACCTCCTTGACAAGATTCCTAAGATACTTTAGCATTCTCAGGCTAAAAGACAGTTTCAAAGTAAATTTCACATTATTCTTCTGTTGATCTCAGGAAGTTGGTGGGTAAAACAACCTTTCACACAGTGTGAGGAGGCAAAGTAGCCTCTCACACACTTCAAGTAAACACAATGAAGTGTTTTAATTTGCTATAGAGATAATGTTGTCTGGAGTTCGCAAGTCAACTATTGAAGTGAACAGAGTGGCAACACAATCTGGTTGAACAGATTATGAAAATAAAGATCACCTCCTATGAAAATAAAGGTAAACTATTGAAGTGAACAGAGTGGCAACACAATCTGGTTTCACATTATTCCCTTCCTTATTCTTCGTTCCAAATCCATAACTCCCATGTATTCTCTCATATTCCTCATTTTTCACTCCGACATGTCCATTTAGATCACCTCCTATTAAAATCATTTCATTTGATGGAATATTTTATAATATTTTATCTAAGTCCTCCTAAAATCTTAATTTGGTAGCTTCATCTAATCCTACTTGTAGTGCATATATGCTAATTATGTTCATAGTTTATTTTGCCACTATTATTTTAAGGGATATAATTCTATCTCCTTTTCTAACTACTTCTACAACTTTATCTTTTAACAAACTATCTACAATAATACCCACTCCATTTCTTGCTTTACTCTTTCCAGTATACCATAACTTAAAACCCGAGTTCTCTATCATCTTTGCCTTCTCACCTGTCCATTTTGTCTCTTGTACACACAAAATACTAATTTTTCTCCTAATCATCATATCTACTACCTCCATTGATTTACCAGTGAGAATTCCTATGTTCCATGTTCCAAATCTTAGATTATTAGTTTTCTTATCATATTTGTTCTTATCTAACTTATGGTGTGAGAACTCTTGCCTATTTAACACTACACCCAAGTTCTCATAGAGATGTAGCGGTCCTTGCTGAGACGTTACAGTCGGTGTAACGACCCGCCTTCTAACTACTAGGCTATAAGGCGAATCGCTACAGTTTACTGTGCTACTGTAGCTAAATTACTAATGCGGAAACTGGGCTGAATAAAATTTTTCTTTTACTAAACTATTGTGGTTGCCTCTGTTAACTCTGTGAGAGTGAGATTTCATGTCCCACTACCTTCTAGATGTTTATAGCTAGGCTGAGGAGGCGAAATTGGAGCTTTGGATCGGTCCGTGGAACGATCCCTCGACCCCCACGCGAACACTGGCTGGATCGGTCTGGGGACTGATCCAGTAGAGGCTGGATCGGTCGGTAGACCGATCCAGGAACCTGCAGAATCCTGGGTTCGCTACTGTCCCGTGATGGATCGGTCGGCAGACCGATCCAGGTATGTCTGGATCGGTCGGCTGACCGATCCAGGTATGTCTGGATCGGTCAGCTGACCGATCCTGTATCTCACTGGATCGGTCGGCTGACCAATCCAGTGGCACAGCTCAGACCCTGATCGGTCTGGAGACCGATCAGAGTCTGATTTCACCCGGAAGTTCTGATTTCAGCACTTTGGCGTGCCAAAACCTCACACAGCAGTTCTAAATCAATTGAAGCTACTTCTAACATGCATCAACAAGCATTCCCAGAAATGACTACTAACAATCTAACTCGTTCTTTCATAGTTTAGTATGTTCCAAAACTAAAGGTGCATAAAGATGAAAGTACTAAACCATAAACTGTAAAGTGCTAAGGTAAACATGCTAAAAAGTCTAATGTTCATCCTGCTAAGTCCCCTAAGGACCTTTGATTCCAGTTCTACACACACACCATCTTCGCATTGTCCTCCAGCCTCCACTGCTAGTCCATTTTCCTTTTACCTGTATCTGCAGTATAAGGAAAATAGTATCTGTAAGCTAAGAGCTTAGTAAGAAACCATCTACCTCACTAAATCATGCATACGATGCAAATATGCTTTTAAATCATGCTTTTGAAAAACATACTGAAGATGCAAGCATGGCATGGCATGGTATCATACAAGCATGGTATATCTAATACTGAGCATATAAAGTGAACTTAAAACTAGCATAGAAACTGAACTGAAACAACATGCTGAGCTAAGCTATCTAAACTGAAGCTGCAATCAAACTCAACTAGCATAACTGTTTTTGAGTTTTGAAAACTAATACATAATAAGTGAAAATAATAAACATGCTGTTGGGCCCGGCAACCGTACTTGCTGTGCGCGCATCCCTACTAGACCCGGGTTTGCAAGTCCCGAATTTGGTAGGGATAACTAGGTTATCTAAACCTAGGGACCGACTATGGGAGCCCAGCCCAATGGATATCTAATCCAGTACGGTGCCAACTGAAAGTAAAATACTGAAGTAGCTAATACTGTTTTGCTGAAACTAGGTTATCTGGACCTAGAGGCGACTATGGGAGCCCACCCATTGGATATCTAATCCATATCGGCTATAATAACTGAGTATACTGAATAGATACTTCTAATGTATCTAACTGAGCTGTTGAAGATGCCTAGGGTGCATTTTTACTAAACTAGCTATTTTACCGAACACCTAGCGTGCCCTAACTCGCCTCTCTATTAGGGAGACCACCTCTAGGCACCCGACAACGTCTAACCTCCTATCTGAAGAGGGAAGACATGCCCGGCCCATCTAAAGGTGTTCAACTAAGACCCTAATCTGAAAAGAGAGTTAAATACACCCTAGATATCGATAAAACAATCTGCATACATCCTACTAAAGCATAAAACTCAAACGGAGCTATTATACTGCAGGTGAGGGGTTTCTTACCTCAATCGTAAGGTTTTCTTACGATTCTATCCGCTAGGTTTTCCGATCCTCTCGACGATCCGTTCACGTCTTCGCGTTCCTCTCGCGGAGATGAACCTTTTTCGTGTTGGAGTCGTCGCCGGAAAGTGATCCGAGAGCCTTGGGGCTTGGGCGCCGAGAGAGGGAGAGGAGAAGGGGTGTTCGGCGGTGAGGGTTTGGAGAGGGAAAAGTGGCGTGAGGTGAGGAGGTGCCGAACCAAAACTTCAAAATAAACCAAACCCCAACTTAAGTTTTCTATTTATACTTAGTGATAAGTTCCGCCCAAATCCCACTTAACTAGGATTGTTCCCCTTTCCTTTCAGCACAGCCCTGCTGGGTCCACTGGTTACTAGCCTTGTCCACTAAACCATAGGTCTCGGGTTCAATCCCCGCCTAGGCCGTTTTACGCTTATATTTATTTTTTTGCCACTTCCGCTACTCGGAAAATTCCGGAAAAATATCTAAAAATTCCAGAAAAATCATAGAATAATTCTAATGCAAGTTTGAGAATTTTCGGGCGTTACAATCCCCCATACCTTATAAAAAGTTCGTCCTCGAACTTAGAACAATTCTGGGTACTTCTGTCTCATGCTGACTTCTGTCTCCCAAGTCGCCTCTGCTGCTGTGTGATTTTGCCAGCTGACTTTGACTAATGGTACTTCCTTGTTCCGTAATTTCTTTACTGCTCGGTCTATTATCTGAATAGGCCGACTGTCATAGCTGAGATCGTCACGGACCTGTACCAACTGGGGCTCAATCACCTGGGTGGCGTCTGGAATATGCTTCTTCAGCATGGAGACATGAAATACGTTGTGGACAGCTGACATCTCCTGAGGTAGCTCTAGCTCATATGCTACCTTGCCCACTCTCTTCGTGATAAGGTATGGTCCCACATATCTGGGAGCTAGCTTGCCCTTCTTCTAAAATGAATTCGGGAATTTTTCGGGCTTTACAATCCCCCATACCTTATAAAAAGTTCGTCCCCGAACTTAAAACAATTCTGGGTACTTCTGTCTCATGCTGGCCTCTGTCTCCCAAGTCGCCTCTGCTGCTGTGTGATTTTGCCAACTGACTTTGACTAATGGTACTTCCTTGTTCCGTAATTTCTTTCTTGCTCCTATTATCCGAATAGGTTGTCATCTTGAGATCATCACGGACTGTACCAGTGGGGCTCGATCACAGGTGGCGTCGGAATATGCTTCTTGACATGGAGACATGAAATCGTTATGGACGGTGACATCTCTGAGGTAGCTCTAGCTCGTATGCTACCTTGCCCACTCTCTTCGTGATAAGGTATGGTCCCACATATCGGGAGCTAGCTTGCCCTTCTTCCCCAAATGACTCCTTCATGGGAGCTACTCGAGGCTGTATCCCCGAGAACTCTAGGGTGCAGGCGTGTCGGCATAGCTCTTCGGCTGTCTTTGTCTCTATCCTCTGGCGAATCTGTTGTATGGCTGTTGTGGTAGCTGCTACTAGATCTGTCTCAAGCTCTGGTTCCTGTTCACCACTCTCATACCAGTAGATTGGTGATCTGCACCTCCGCCCATGGAGTGCCTCATAAGGTGCCATGCAGATAGTGGCACGATAGCTATTGTTGTATGCAAATTCTGCTAAGCTCGGATATTTGCACCAACCTCCTTGAAATCTAGGGCCAAGTTCGGAGCATATCTTGAGTATCGATTTACTCGCTCAAATCGACCATCATGTCGAGGATGGAATCTTGTCTTGAATTTTAACCGTGCCCAATCTTGTTGTACACTCCCGAAGTGTGATGTGAATCTCTGTCTCATGCGAAATGATGGTTCGTGGGACTCCATGTAGTCTAACGATCTCACGGAGATCTGAGCTAGCTTCTCCATGGAATAGGATACCTTGATAGCTAAGAAGTGGGTGATTTAGTCAACCTGTCGACTATTACCCGATGACGTCAAAACCATTCGTGGTTGGGTAGTCCCACTATGAAATCCATGGAGATATCCTCCCACTTCCATTCGGGAATCTGTATAGGTGCAGAACTCCTGATGTTACGCCTTGACCCTCGGACGGTGAGGCGGATGCTAACATATCTGGCGATGTCTCGCTTCATCCGGGCCACCAAACGTTTCTTGGTCTTGATACATTTTGGTGGAGCATGGATGCATCGCATAGAGTCTGTGAGCCTCATCTAAAATCTGTCTCCGTAGCTCCTCGATCGGAAACACAGAGTCTGTCACCCGCTGTCGGACACTCTGAATTCTCCACTTTCGATTCTGCTAGCCCTTGCTTGATTTTACGTATTTCGGGTCCCGATCTGAGTGAATATCACCAAGCAAGGTAGACTCTAAGGTCGTAGTAGAGAGCTGTCCCGATGAGCTCGAGGCCAAAATCCACGATCTCCTTCAGGGGCGGCGACATGGGTGTAAGAGATAATAAGGTAGCTGGATTTCTGCTAAGTGCATCTGCTACCTTATTGGCTTTCCTGGATGGTAGAGGATGTCTATATCGTAGTCCTTGACCGGTTCAAGCCATCTGTTGTCGCGTATTTAGATCCTACGAGTGAAGAAGTACTTGAGACTCGATGATCTGTATACACTCTGACCGAGCTCCATATAAGTAATGTCTCCAAATTTTGAGAGAGAACACGACTGCTGCAAGCTCAAGGTCATGAGTAGGGTAATTCTTCTCATAATCCTTGAGTTGTGCGGAGGCATAGGCAATCACCTTGCCGTTTTGCATCAATCTTGCTCCTAGTCCCAACTTAGAGCATCACTATAGATGTCAAAGCTGCTGGTGTCATCGGGTAGAGCCAAAATAGGAGCTGGTCAATCTCCTTTTAGCTCATTGTTCTCGATCCTCATCCGGAATTTCTGTTCTTTACGGTAAGAGCCGGTGGGAGGCTACCTGGAGAAATCCTCTACAAACTTCTGTAATATCCTGCTAATCCCGGAAATGATTTCCTTGGCGTTCTTGGTCCTTCCAGTTACTTACTGCTTCTATCTTGCTGGGATCCACCATAATACCATCCTTTGAGATGATGTGACCCAGGAAGGACACCTGATCTAGCCAAAATTCACATTTCGTGAACTTGGCGTAAAGCTGGTTTTGCTGAAGTGTCTGCAATACTAGTTTCAGGTGCTCTGCATGTTCCTCCTGAGTTCCTGAGTAGATAAGAATGTCATCGATAAACACAATAACAAACTTATCTAAATACTCCCTGAATACTCTGTTCATGAGATCCATGAATGTAGCTGGAGCATTGGTCACGCCAAAGGGCATGACCACGAACTCGTAGTGTCCGTATCTGGTTCTGAATGTTGTCTTTGGTATATCCCCTTCTTTAACCTTTACCTGATGATAACCTGATCTGAGATCTACCTTAGAGAACACTGATGCCCCCTTCAGCTGATCAAATAGGTCATCTATTCTGGGAAGAGGATACCTATTTTTGATTGTGACCTGGTTCAGTGATCTGTAGTCTATGCACAGTCGCATGCTTCCATCCTTCTTCTTCACGAACAACACAGGCGCTCCCCATGGTGAGTGACTCGGGCGTATGAAACCCTTGTCAAGAAGCTCCTGTAATTGCTCCTGAAGTTCCTTCAGTTCTGCTGGAGCCATGCGGTATGGTGCCTTGGAAATTGGATTTGTGCCGGGAATAAGCTCTATCTCAAATTCAATCTCACATGTCCACGTTTTTGTTCTGCCCCTTTGTTGACTATAAATGCTAGGCTTCTATGTCTAGAGGTAGATCTTTGAATCCCCCTAGATGTAATAATTGTTGGATAAGCATCTTGCATTCTTCATTTCCCAATTGGTATATTTTAATTCTTAGGCTTTATTGAGGTCTTGGTTAATAATTTCCAGTTTGCAGTATACTTGTCCCTATCCCAGTATTCGAGTCGATTTTCACCAATAATGTCATATCATTTCTAGCACTATCGATCAGAAAAGAGCTCCCTGTCTGCTATAATGACCGACACTGCTCTAAGCCAGTGCGTGGACGCCATGATCTCTCCTGAAGGTAGCGTCGTCAAAAACTGACCGCTGAGTATCTCTGGAGGTACCTCTAATTTTTCGGAGAACATCCTGGCTATATATGAATGGGTTGCCCCAGTATCAAATAGAACAGTAGCACTATACTGAAAAATGCTAATCTGACCTGTGACAACTGTCGAGGCATTGGCTACGTCCTCTCTGGTGAGTGCGTAGATCCTCGCATTCGCTAAAGCTGGAGGGGCTTCTAATCTGCCCTGGCTGATAAGTGGACCTTCTAGAGCGGCCTGCATCTGATGTAACTGAGCTGGCTGGCCTGAATCTGCTGTGGCTGAGGAAGACTGGTCTTGTTCGGGCACTGTTTGGCCATGTGCCCTTCCTGTCCACATTCAAAGCATCCTCGGGCGCCCTTGCGACAAACTCCTGGGTGGAATTTCCCACAAGTAGCACACTTTGGATAACTGGGTCGCTTGCTAGATGGTCCTCCTTTTGAGTCACTCCCTGATTTGCGCTTGCTGTTGGAGTTCCCTTTCCAGTTGGAGCTGTGGCCTTGCTGTTTCTGAGTGTGAGAGCTTCCTTGGCCTTTGGACTCTGAGGAGACTTGCTTCTGTTGCTTCATGCTGTTCTGGTAATGCTCTGTGGTCAAGGCACTGCTCACTAGCTCCTCCGTGGTCTGTGGCCTATGAATGCCACCAGCCACGTTCACTGCAATCTCGGGCCTCAGCATCTTGAGCATCAACCGGACTCGTTCCTTCTCTGTGCTGACTAACTCTGGACATAGACGAGCCAACCTGTTGAATTTCTTCACGGCTTCCTCCACTGAAAGGTTGCCCTGACGAAACTCCGTGAACTCGTCGTAGTGGCGGTTTGTAACCCGCATGTGAAAGAACTCCTCGAAGAATTCCTTCTCGAAGTCAGCCCATAACATCTGGTTCACTGGGCGCTTCGTTCTGATCCTTTCCCACCACATGCGTGCGTCTCCTGTCAGGCAGAAGGAGGCACATTTCACCTTCTCCTGTTCTGGCCAGTCCAGAAGCTCCATCGTGCTTTCCAGTATTTTGAACCAGGCTTGCGCATCCCATGATTCACTAGTGCCTGAGAAGTTCTCTGGCTTGACTCGCTGCCACTGGATCAGATAGGCTTCCTTCCTTGGCTCAGCTGCTGGGACTGCTGGTGCTGGGGCTGGTGCTGCCGGCTGAGCTGGTGGAACCTCTAAGACTACTGGAGTCGTCAGATTTGGCTCCGGGGTGACTGTGGGGGTATGGCTATCTCCTGTTGCTGTTCAGCTAGCTGCTGCTGTAACTGAGCCACTAATGCTGTAAGATCTGGAGGAGGCACTGAACTGCCTGCCTCTTGCTGGGGCTCAGTGGCTAGTGCCCTTTTAGCTGGGCGTCCTCGTGCCATTTCTAATGACATAGAGAACATATGTATAACTAATACTATCACAGTTATATAATTTCTAATATCATGTTTAATCTACCATGTACTAACAAGCAACAAGCATGTAACATGAACTGTAACTATAAGCAAGAAGCATATAATATGAACTGTAACTATAAATCAGAACAATAAAGAGAGTAGAGGTATCCTTACTTGGAAGCTGCAGGTACAATGCTGATGTGTGTAGGAAGCATGAAACACTGCTCCGATACCACTCTGTAACGACCCGCCTTCTAACTACTAGGCTATAAGGCGAATCGCTACAGTTTACTGTGCTACTGTAGCTAAATTACTAATGCGGAAACTGGGCTGAATAAAATTTTTCTTTTACTAAACTATTGTGGTTGTCTCTGTTAACTCTGTGAGAGTGAGATTTCATGTCCCACTACCTTCTAGATGTTTATAGCTAGGCTGAGGAGGCGAAATTGGAGCTTTGGATCGGTCCGTGGAACGATCCCTCGACCCCCACGCGAACACTGGCTGGATCGGTCTGGGGACCGATCCAGTAGAGGCTGGATCGGTCGGTAGACCGATCCAGGAACCTGCAGAATCCTGGGTTCGCTACTGTCCCGTGATGGATCGGTCGGCAGACCGATCCAGGTATGTCTGGATCGGTCGGCTGACCGATCCAGGCACCTGGAATACCTGGGATCACTACTGTATCGCGCTGGATCGGTCGGCTGACCGATCCAGGAGGATACAGTAGCATACTGTATCGGTCTGGCGGTGGCACAGCTCAGACCCTGATCGGTCTGGAGACCGATCAGAGTCTGATTTCACCCGGAAGTTCTGATTTCAGCACTTTGGCGTGCCAAAACCTCACACAGCAGTTCTAAATCAATTGAAGCTACTTCTAACATGCATCAACAAGCATTTCCAGAAATGACTACTAACAATCTAACTCGTTCTTTCATAGTTTAGTATGTTCCAAAACTAAAGGTGCATAAAGATGAAAGTACTAAACCATAAACTGTAAAGTGCTAAGGTAAACATGCTAAAAAGTCTAATGTTCATCCTGCTAAGTCCCCTAAGGACCTTTGATTCCAGTTCCACACACACACCATCTTCGCATTGTCCTCCAGCCTCCACTGCTAGTCCATTTTCCTTTTACCTGTATCTGCAGTATAAGGAAAATAGTATCTGTAAGCTAAGAGCTTAGTAAGAAACCATCTACCTCACTAAATCATGCATACGATGCAAATATGCTTTTAAATCATGCTTTTGAAAAACATACTGAAGATGCAAGCATGGCATGGCATGGTATCATACAAGCATGGCATATCTAATACTGAGCATATAAAGTGAACTTAAAACTAGCATAGAAACTGAACTGAAACAACATGCTGAGCTAAGCTATCTAAACTGAAGCTGCAATCAAACTCAACTAGCATAACTGTTTTTGAGTTTTGAAAACTAATACATAATAAGTGAAAATAATAAACATGCTGTTGGGCCCGGCAACCGTACTTGCTGTGCGCGCATCCCTACTAGACCCGGGTTTGCAAGTCCCGAATTTGGTAGGGATAACTAGGTTATCTAAACCTAGGGACCGACTATGGGAGCCCAGCCCAATGGATATCTAATCCAGTACGGTGCCAACTGAAAGTAAAATACTGAAGTAGCTAATACTGTTTTGCTGAAACTAGGTTATCTGGACCTAGAGGCGACTATGGGAGCCCACCCATTGGATATCTAATCCATATCGGCTATAATAACTGAGTATACTGAATAGATACTTCTAATGTATCTAACTGAGCTGTTGAAGATGCCTAGGGTGCATTTTTACTAAACTAGCTATTTTACCGAACACCTAGCGTGCCCTAACTCGCCTCTCTATTAGGGAGACCACCTCTAGGCACCCGACAACGTCTAACCTCCTATCTGAAGAGGGAAGACATGCCCGGCCCATCTAAAGGTGTTCAACTAAGACCCTAATCTGAAAAGAGAGTTAAATACACCCTAGATATCGATAAAACAATCTGCATACATCCTACTAAAGCATAAAACTCAAACGGAGCTATTATACTGCAGGTGAGGGGTTTCTTACCTCAATCGTAAGGTTTTCTTACGATTCTATCCGCTAGGTTTTCCGGAAAACTGATCCTCTCGACGATCCGTTCACGTCTTCGCGTTCCTCTCGCGGAGATGAACCTTTTTCGTGTTGGAGTCGTCGCCGGAAAGTGATCCGAGAGCCTTGGGGCTTGGGCGCCGAGAGAGGGAGAGGAGAAGGGGTGTTCGGCGGTGAGGGTTTGGAGAGGGAAAAGTGGCGTGAGGTGAGGAGGTGCCGAACCAAAACTTCAAAATAAACCAAACCCCAACTTAAGTTTTCTATTTATACTTAGTGATAAGTTCCGCCCAAATCCCACTTAACTAGGATTGTTCCCCTTTCCTTTCAGCACAGCCCTGCTGGGTCCACTGGTTACTAGCCTTGTCCACTAAACCATAGGTCTCGGGTTCAATCCCCGCCTAGGCCGTTTTACGCTTATATTTATTTTTTTGCCACTTCCGCTACTCGGAAAATTCCGGAAAAATATCTAAAAATTCCAGAAAAATCGTAGAATAATTCTAATGCAAGTTTGAGAATTTTCGGGCGTTATAGTCGGACCCTGTAACGCGAACTCTTACATATTTATCACAACACCCAAGTTCTAAAGATGTAGCGGTCATTGCCAAGACGTTACAGTCGGACCCTGCAACACGTTCCTTCCGGGGAACAACCTAACATTAGCATAATAGTTTAATGAATTCATTCATTAAACATTTGCCATAGTTTAACGTTGGCTAGCAACCTAATGCAACCCTCCTCTTTTATCCGGGCTTGGGACCGGCCATGACCGGTCATCATGGGCGGAGTTAATTCCATATTATTTTTTTCCTACTTTAGTAAAAATGTTAAACATGGTAAACATGGCCGCGTTTTAAATAAATAAATAACAAATCCTTTGCCTCCTCACTTCGGACGACGAGTTTCTATCATCTTCTGTAAGCAGATCCCACCGAATCGTTACCCCCAATTTGCTTCCCTTCTTTACCTTTGTCCCGCTTCCCGTTGATTCTTCTGCAATCTCGGATCGGTCTTCGTCTTTCTCGTTAGTTCTTACTGGACGAAGCATGATATTTGATGAGGGAAGATTTTTGATCGACCGTTGCGCCTTCGGGAAGAAACCGAGGTCATTGCTTGCTTTCGCCTTCTGAAAGTTCAAACCCATCGTATTATTTTAGGTTTTGTGAATTTTAGGGATGCAGCGCAGGTTGACGATTTCCGCCTCATATGAAACTTATAGAATGCTTTAGCGTCGCGATTTGTGTCTAGGGCTATAACTTTTCTTGAACTACGTTTTATTTTCATAAGTGGTGGTGCTCTTTCTGAGCGCAAGAAGAGAGATCTGCTGCTGGAACTTTGTTGGTTCATGCAATGCCGGAGAAAGAGATCCGTGAAGATGATTTCCTAAACATGGACACCATAATGAGCCATTCGCAGGTTAGCAATGTCTAAACTTTGAATTGTTGTTTTGTTCTACTTGCATTATAATATGGGCTTGTTTCTGAATATATCTTCTTATACTTCTTCTAGATGTTGATTTTTTTCTGGTTCGCTGCCTATATATCAACTCTGATAGTTCTCAATACTCTCAAACTTTTTTTGTTTGAACTATATGTGATTATGGACCCCTATTATGATTCTTATCTTTAATCTTTCAGAAATTAGAAGAAGAGCTACAAAAACTGGGACTGAAAATTAAACATCATGAGGACAACCTGAAATTTCTCAAGGCTCAGATTGATGGAATTGATGAATCGATTCTAGATTTGCAAGGTGGAATATCTATCTTCCTTTAGCACTAGAACCAAATAAAATAACAATGTTTCTTATTCTATGTCCATCGAAACTTCTTCTCTTTGATGATTGCACTCTGATAGTTGAATTGTTCTTTTTTGATACTGTTGCATAATGTTTTGTTGTAGTCCTGTGCCCTGATAAAGGAATTTTCCACAGTTGAACTTGGCCAATATCATTCTAGAGCACTGGAAACTGAAAACAGCATTGTATCTCTTGAGAAATCTGAAAATCGTACTGTTGAAAACATACTAAGCAAGATCGAAGTGTGGCTGGTATTATAAAACTTGATCATTGTCCACTAGCAGCAAAGTTACCATTGACGAAGGATGTGCTAGGTGTAGTAGCAACACTTGGGAAAGTGCATGACGATAACCTTAGTAGGTCAAGTGATTTAGTCAATCCTCAGGTTAATTTTGTTGACTGACCACTAGCCATCTGGGAGCATATTACAAGAGATTTCTGATAGCATGTTCCTTATGTAACTCTCTGCAGGATTTTATCAGAGTACTTAGGCTTGGAGAATATGATGGCTGTAGTTTGCAAGACATATGAAGGTGTTATGGCTCTTGAGAAATATAATAAGGATGGCATGATAGAGAGAAGATCTGGTCTTAATGGACTTGGTCTCTCTGTTGCACGAAATATACAAGCAAGATATCTCGTCTATTGTATTGAGAATTTGAGGCAAGTATTTATAAATTGAATTAATCATACCCTACCACCTTTTCCTGGTTAAAATGTATTGCATAGGATTTGAATTTTGATTTCCTTTTCTCTTTTTCCAGACCTTATGTTGGTGAATTTATACCTGAGGATCTATAGAGGAGACTTGCTTTGCTGAAGCCAAGACTAGCTAATGGGGAAACTCCACCTGAATTTATAGGTTTTGCTGTTAATATGACTGATCTGGACCGTATGCACTTGGCTTACATCACACCTAATGGACTTGGCCTTCGTGAGACTCTCTTTTATAGCTTATTTTCTCTCTTGCAAGTGTATAAAACCAGATCTGGTATGCAATGTGCTATGCCTTATATAAGTGATGGAGCTATCTCCCTAGATGGGGATATAATGAAAAACAATGGCGTATTTTACCTTGGTGACAGGTATTATATCTTACATTGTAAATAGATAGCGTCTTTTTCATTAAGCAGAAGCACTTCTATTTTATAGGCTTTGCAAGAATCAAAATTTCCAATCAACTCTTTTAGTTATGATTCATATTTTTTCTTAACCTTCAAAGGAATTGTTTGCAGCCAAAAAGGAAGAGAGCATAAACTACCTTAAAGAGACTGCACTGAATTGGAAACAAGTTTCTCCCTATATATGTAGACAGAATATACGGCCTTTATTATGGTATAGGATTTACACAGATATTTTAACAGTCAACAAAGAATAACTTCAATGTCTTCTAGATATTCCAAATGCCAATTAATCCATGAGCATGAAACAAAATCCTCTCATAGAACATTTTTTTAAAAAAATAAATAAATAAATAAAGGTTTGTTTTTGAAGATGGTGCTTTTGACATCAAATAGGCTCCATTTTTTTCCACAGTTTTCGTATTTTATTGGTTTTTCTTTCCATGCAATATGATCTTTGCTGCTAACTATGGTTTCCATGTAAGTTGATCTTTAATGCATTTTTGCTATTGCAGGGCGTGGAAAATAAATATAACTACTTTCAAAGGAGGTGAAGAGATCCAATGAACAAAAACCAAAGAAAAATAATTATAACTAGTTTCCAAGGAGGCGAAGCGATGGCCCCTACTCCCGAGCTTATTACTGTTTAGTAGATGTCATATGTCCACACAAGTTTTGTCAACAGGGTAAATAGACTTAGACTTTAACGTTTTAGCAATTGCGAGGGTAACCAAAAAAAAAAAGGAAGGTGTAGCAGCAACTACTGCCTAATTGCTACAGCGGACAGTAATAAGGTAAAAATCAATTTTTACCCAGTTGATGTACAGGCGCACATAAAATGTTTAGGGGCAATATCTTATAGAAAATGAAGATACTTGATCCGGCGGTAAGAACAGGGGACCCCATCCAGCGAAGTCAACGCCACGGGGAAATCAAAGTGGTAGGTGTCCGTCCGGAGATGGATGGGTCCGACCGGCTGACCGGCCGTCCGGAGTCTGGCTGATGGTTAAAGGCGCCCTGTCGGAAGGCAGGGTTCCGGCGCTCAGTGGAAAAGATCGCAGAGCCGAGCGGACCGCACGTTCGGTCAAAGCCACAAGGTGACATACTGCTAATAGTCCCCACAAAAGTACGTGATCTCCAAGTAAGCCATCGCATACGTCCGGCCGGATGTCGCGGAAGCTAGCCGGCCGGCCGGACTCTCTCCAGGGAGTAAGGACAAAAGGACCAGTGACATCTTTTTCTGACAACAGATATGTTTCGCATGTAAGTCATACTCCGAATCTTATCACAAGGGGTTCCGTTGTCTCATCGAAGACGTGCTTGGACTGTAGCGGTATGGGGTCAGGTAAGCTCACTGACAGGCCCTTACCAGGGTATGGGCTGAGGACACTTGCACACTTCGAGACGTGTGCACTCGCTTCTCCGCTGGCCTATATAAAGGCCCTCATCCTTCGCCGGAGGTACGCACTCTACGAGTTTTGGAGCCACTTTTTCTCTATTGAGCTTTGCCAGACTTGAGCGTCGGAGGGTCGCCGCCGGGAACCCCTTCCCGGCCCGACTTCTGTGCAGGTCCGCCAGAGGTTCGTGCAACCAGTCGAAGATCCACGTCAGCCGCCGAGAGCGCCACGTGCCCAGCGTCCGTTGATTCAGCGTTCAGACATGATCAATACTAATATGATGACTTATCATGTAGCTGCTACACGTTATAGCAGCTTCATGGACAGGTAGCTGCTACAGCCGTGTAGTGATTAAATGTTGATGTAGCTACTATAACTTATAGCGTCCTTACATTTGGTTGATATCACTACACTTTTTCTTTCTCCATCTTCTCCTGCACCTTCTCTGTCTTCATCCTTTCCTGCACTTTATAGTCAAGAGGTATGAATTCAAATTTTGAACAAGCTTGGCCTCAACTATTATCCGAGAAAGAGTGATCCCTAGTAGAGGCGACGCAAGCTCTGGATCTTCATCGCTCACATCAGGGTGACCTTAAGTTGCGTCTCTTTGCTACTCATTCCTAGATTCAAGCCGAGGTCGCCTTAAAGGAAAAAGCCTATTTGGACTTAAAGCAAAGGACCGTCGAACTAGATGAACTAGGATTGAAGCATGCTTCAGCGATCACCATCCTCACAAAGAAGATTCAAGCAGATGGTCGACTAATATCGCAACAACAGCAAGTTTTGGAGCAGCAAGCAGGTCAAATAAAGTCATTGCAATATGAATTAAACCGAGCTAAGTCGAAGATAGGCTCTATTTCCCAGACCAGGGAAGGTAAGTCTAATAAACGTAGTCGGATGGAGCAAGCGTCGCATCTTTATCCAGCGTGTTATTCAGTCACACGACCTTATCTAGGGTGGGAGGAACAATCCGGTCCCTCCTCGAGGCACCGAAACACCTATTAACGCGACCATCCATTTGTTGGAAAACATGAAATTTCAGGTTGTGTACGTTGTATTGTAAATCATAATAGTATACAATTTTATTCATGTATATCAAATCCAAATATAGTCTCCGAGTCTTTCTTCGCTTACGCTCAATAAGATGTTAGTCTGTCTGTTGATCTCAGTTTTTTATTTAGATCACCTACATTGAGCTTCTACACGGTTTATCAGATAACGTATAACTCACTTACAAGCTGCTAGATGCTGTAGCATTTACTGCAACACCTTACAGCAGGTAGTTGTCAGATGCGACTACAACATGTATCAGCTTCTCAAGAATAGATGCTAAACTGTGCAGCAGTTACTATGGATTAGCTGCTATACATTTTCGAAGTAATCACACAGACACGTGAGCTGCCATATCGTGTAGCAGTTACTGTGGTTAGCTACTACATATTGTAGCAGCTGCTCCCGATATGTGTGCTACCACAACGTGTAGCAGTTACTGCGAATTAGATGCTTCCCTTTATAGCAGATACTCCACAGTTGTGAGCTGCGACAATATGTTACAGAAATCAGAATAATCACAACAGCTAGTTGGCAGTAGTTCATAGATAATGTAGCAGCTACTTATAAGAAAACAGTGTAGTAGCTATAATTACATTTATTCCTTTATTGACAATATTGTGAATACAATTACATTTCGATTACATCATAAGTTTAATATAAACAGTGGTCAGAAGGCCTAGGAGTGCTCACATTGTTCTCACCGATTATATCATTTTCGTAATGGTCGAGTTGCATCCACAGTAATCTCCATGAACGATCACCCTTGATCAACGTACTCAGTGTACTGAACACAATACACCATGTTGTTATTTTCCATGTCCCTCATGTCACTTGGTCGAGGATGGGTAAAATCCGAGGAGGAGAGAATCCTACTCCATGAGGATTCCTCAGGGCGACGAAGAAGCCCTTTGTCGTGCACACACGATTTAAGGCAGAAGTGAGACCTTTGCCTGAGTAGCCGACCATCATTCGCGTATGTTGATGGGAGCTAGACAATGGTGTTCGCATTAAGGAAATACATTTACGAGTATGGAACCATACTCTAGAGGGTGGAAGGCTAGTTGACCACTTTGGCTTTCCCGATTTGGGACCTTGATACATTTCAAGATTTATAGAGGATGACATGAAAGGAATGACGAAGATGGTGGCGAGAAAATGTGGCCAATCCATGAATCTGTTGCTCGTTTTCCTTTGTGACATTCATGGACGTTGCGACCCTCTATTATATAGGGAAATCAGGTATAGTCACGATCCCACACATACCTTTCTGACAAAGCAACATAAAAGACAACTAGTCACGGGTCATGATTTATGACAGCTATGTGTAGTCATATGTGTGATGGCTGCTCTGAGTGATCATTCTAGGGTTGATGCCGGTTATGAGTGGTCATTCTAGGGACACTCAAAGATTTATGCTACAATGTACATATCCTAAATACGACACGCTATTAAAGCAACTTGGACCCTAACATGCTACAACGTGGAGCAGATACGTGGAAATTATGCTGCTATAACGTGTAGCAGCTAATTAGATAGTAAACTGCTACAATATAGAGCAGTTACTTGGTAATTCATTTTAATATAAGTTTTATTTCCAATCTTATCTTACTATATTCTTTTTGGGGGTGAATATAAATGATCTATTTGATTAGGATATGGAAAAGCAAATTAATTGGTTTAGTTGTGGCTGGTTTAATTATACTAATTAAAGAGAACAAACAAAACAAATTTACACAGAAGACAAGAATTTTACCGAGGAGCCATCGCAAAATATATTTAGAAATGACGACCTCGGTTGATTCGCAACAGCATATTAACCGCAGAACGAAGTAAATTTTAATTTTAATCACTCTCGAAATAAAGCTCGGAAGGAGCCTTGATGAAAGTGAGAATTTTGTGGTGCAAATGGAGGGGGCGCCCCTACCCCCCTATATATAGGGGGCTTTGGGCGCCCGGGGTCAAGTAGGGTGGGGCGCCCGGAGTCCCTTCCGGGCGCCCCGGGTCAGTATACCAGGGGCGCTAGGCCCTAGTTTTTTACTCCGGTTTTGATTTTTTTTTAATTAAAGTTATTTAAGTTAAAAGGAAAAAAAAAATTTTAAAAAGTTTTTAAGTTTAATAACAATTTTTAAATTAAAGAAAAATTAAGTTTAATAAATTTTAAAGTAAAAAAATTAATTTTAAAATAAAATTTTTAGTTAAAAAAATAAGTTTAATTTTAAAATAGATTTTTAAGTTTAAAAATTTGAGTTTAATTTTAAAATAAATTTTTAAGTTAAAAAAATTTAAGTTAAAATTTTAAAATAAATTTTTAAGTAAAAGTTATTTAAGTTTAATTTTTAAAATAAATTTTTAAGTTAAAAAAAATTTAAGTTTAATTTTTTTAAAAAAAAAATTAAGTTAAAAAAAATTAATTTAAGTTTAATTTTTAAAATAATTTTTTTAGTAAAAAAATTAATTTAAGTTTAATTTTTTTTTTTAAATAAATTTTTTAAAAAAATTTAAGTTTAATTTTAAAAATAAAGTTTTAAGTTAAAAAAAATTAATTTTAAAGTAAAATTTTTAAGTTAAAAAAAAAAATTTTAAAGTAAAATTTTTAAGTTAAAAAAAAAAATTTTAAAGTAAAATTTTTAAGTTAAAAAAATTAATTTTAATGTAAATTTTTTAAGTTAAAAAAAAAATTAAATTTTAAAATGTTAATTTAATTTAATTGATTTAATTTAATTAATCTAAATTTAATTTAATTTAATTTAATTTAATTTTAATTTTAATTAATTTAATTTAAATTTTAATTAATTTAATTTTAAATTAATTCCATTTCATTTTTGGTTTTTAGTCATTTCACTCGATCTATGTTTTCAATTAAGGAATCCTATAATTTTGTGAGATGAATTAGTTTCAATTTTAGGGTTTGTTTTTAAACTGTGTTAGATTCAGGTTTAACTTTAGGTTCAACAAATAGACATTCTCTGGATAAACTTCTGGGCTATGGTGAGTCACTCGGACATCATTAAAGTAACTATACTTTCTAGGTTTTCCAAATAATTTTATCCACTGGACTTAGTACAATACCTTGGTCTAACTGGTTAGGATCCATAAAGGGTAGCTTCGGTCAGTTCCACTTAGCCAAATGCACCAGGTCGAAGTCATATCTTCCTAGACATGCATAGACTAAGCTTCCCTAACGTACTATCATCCAAAACTTCACCAGTACCATTTTTCAAGTTAAACTTAAACCCTTTTTAACTAGCCCTAGTTACTCTATCGGGTAGGTTGGTTAAGATTACCCTGTCGGGTAGGTTGGTTAGGGTTACCCTATCGGGTAGGTTAGTTTTGGAGGTGCCAGCTATTCTGGAGCCTCTCCCTGAATTATTGGCCTTTAATTTAATTTTTTAGTTCTAGGTTTATGTCTATTTCTTTTATAGTTATAATTTACTTGGTGATAGTCCAAGTTTTGGTGAGTTTTAAAATATTTAGATTTTGAATTTTTGTGTTTAGGTTTGTATTCTGGTTTTTTAGCTGGGTTTAGATCGTCGTTAGACAGGTTAGTTTTACCCTACTGATGATCGCGCCAGTGCCATGATAGTAATTCAACCTAGTACGAGATGAACCGTTGATTCACACAATTGCTCATCACGATTGGTTGAAAAACTAGTGGCGCGAAGCTACCATGTGCTGGATAATGACAGAATACCTAAGTCAGAATCTTAGCTAGTAAGTAGTGCCTTTGTCCACCGTTGGCATCTTGACCTTTCGTAGGGGCATTCGCCCCCACGGGCATGTGTCTTAGATGCAACCCTCGTGGTGGATATACCGCGAAACGGTTGCCTTTGATTACAACTCCGCGTTACGGTGGATAGAATCTTTTGCAGACGACTTATAAGTGACGCGACATTGTAAGTGATAAAGTGGTCTTGCTGCCACGATCCACTGAGATCTAGCCTTTCGTCGGTCGAATTTGCCCCCCCCCCCCTCCCCCCACACACACACACCCCATTGTAAGCGCCATCGGCCAGTGGGCTCCCCATTCGACCCGTATTGAAACATGGACCAAGGACTCTGACATGCGTGCGAGTCGGTGAGTTTGGAAACTCTAATGGCGCAAGAAAGATGATTTGCGGGAGTCCCTCTCTGCGGGCGGTGCATCGCCGACCGACCTAGATCTTCTGTGAAGGGTTTGTGTTGGAGCATGCCTGTCGGGACCCGAAAGATGGTGAACTATGCTTGAGCGAGGCAAAGCTAAAGGAAACTCTAGCGGAGGCTCGAAGTGATACTGATGTGCAAATCGTTCCTCTGACTTGGGTACAAGGGCGAAAGACTAATCGAACCATCTAGTAGCTGGTTCCCTCTGAAGTTTCCCTCAAGATAGCTGGAGCTCGAGCGTGCGAGTTCTATTGGGTAAAGCTAATGATTAGAGGGAATATGATTTATAGATACAGAATCCATAACTTTCGAAAGGATGCTAAAATGATTCTCTTGAGTGTTGATTCTAGCATTGAATAGTTTGAGCACTCTAATTCATAATTAGATTTTGAATTAATTGTTCACTAGTAAATCAATGGTAATTAAGGTTTTAGATACAACCAAAAAAAGTAAAACGGTAATTTCACATAGCTCTATTTGTAGTGGCAAAAGGCGAATACGCTCGCTTCCAGCGCCCTCGCCAATCCGTCCCAGGGTCAACGCGGAGGAGGTAAATCACGAGCGGCTACTAGCCTTTGGAATAGTGACTAATACATAAGGGAGGTATTTATCTCGGCTTTGCCGAGATTCGAACCCCAGACCTCATGGTGGCAACACATAGCTCTATTTGTGAACTATGTATGGAGGGTTGGTCGATTATATCAATGAACTGTTCAAATCTTTTGAGTAAGCATATTCTATAATTCTCAAGAGTGCAATTCCAGATTTTAGTGGAATAATCTTGGAGTTAATAAATTAGATAATTAATTAAAAAGTTTAATTAATTTTATCTAAATTTATTGGGGGCACTCTTAAATAAATAATTAAATTAATTATTATTAAATAATAAAATTATTTATTATTTAAACTAGAAGGAATATTTTATTTATAATGTGATTACAGATAAAATATAAAAAAGAGAAATTAAATATTTGATAATATTATAAATATTCTCACAAAATGTATAATACACCTCTTTGTTTCTCCGACTTTATATTATACATTCCCTCTTTCTTTCCAACTTTATAATATATGTTTTCCTTTCTCTTATGCTATATAATACATGTCTTTCTCTCAAAAGAGAATTTTGATGAAAAATTCTGTAATTGATTTGTGAGAAAAGTTAGGAGAGTAAGTTCACACTTTTATCCATCAGTTGATTCGAAAAATTGATGAGGAAGATCGTATTGTTGAAAGAATTCCAGTAACCTATGAACCTTAGACACGAATTCAAGATACAAAAGATAAAAAAAAAGGCAGCCCAGTGCACGAAGTTTCTGTAGTGTGAGGGCCCGGGGAAGGATTCATTGTACGCAATGTTACCCTATTTTTTACAAGAGGCTATTTCCAGAATTCGAACCCGTGACATTTTAGTCACATGACAATAACTTTATCGTTGCGCCAAAATTCTCAAGCTAAATTTGAGATACAAAAGATATTCGGTAATAATTCTAATTTTTTTATATAATTATAAATAAAATATTATAATATTTGCATCCTGAATTATAATAAAATTTATTAAAAAATTTATAATTAAATAAGATCATTTGTATCTCTTGTATCTTACCACATTATCCGTTGATTGAGCAAGTGATCGACCAAATTGCTACTACGGTTAACTAACTCGAATAACTTTTAAGATTGAATCTTATGATTGATCGTTTCGTCAGCTGCTTATCGAGCAAGTGGTTGACTAACTCTAAACATGTGGTCAATGAAATTTTCAGTTTTATTCGTTGACTTATTCTTTACTAATTCGAACTATGATAAAATTTAAAACATATATTTTTTATTGTTCAAAATTTATTGATGGGAGCAGGGTAAAATCATCATTTTATCGGTCTTATACTAGAATTGCCAGTCTTATACTCTTATCGGTCTTATATTTTCTGAAAGGAGATAAATCATAGGATTATTTACTTTAATACAATGATCTTTTACATAGGAGGTTAAGCATTCAACGAATTATTTTATACCGGTTAAGAATTGACTTTAAAACCTATTAAAGCAACCACTACGTACCAACTATCCCAACCTGTGTGGACATTCAACATCTATTGATTGGTAGCAAAAAGATAAAATTACCATCTCAACAACCCCTCCATCGTGACCTCTTACGATTTAGTAGAGAGGTAAATCATGGAGGGTTGTCCAGCAACAATAGTGCATGTAAAGAGGGGTTGAGACGACCAACAGAACATTCCACACTCACTGGAAAGCTTATTAGCAACAATATCCTTGCATGAACCAATTGCGCTAGCTCGTGGGAGCATTCAAAATCTATTGATTATAGTAAAATGTCATATGTTAACCCTGAGCGCTCCACACGGCTAGTCCCACAACCATCTAGAGAGGTAAATAAAAAAATATGACAGGCCACCATATGAGAGGGAGGGCGTAACTTAGCCATGCCTTGAGGGTCGTTCAAAATCTATTAATTTCTACAACTCATCGCCCTGATCACCCCTTACGATTACCCTATATTATTAAGAGAGAGTAAATTAAACGATTACCCTATATCATTAAGAGAGAGTAAATTAAGGGTGCTATGTCTAGTAGACTACTTCAGTAAATTTGATAAATCAACTCTTGATAAATATGAATAATTTGATTTGAATTTATATCGATTAATTCCTTAAAAAAAAACATCACCCCTAAAAATATGGCTTAAATGAAAATTGTAGGGGTCATAACCCATAAGCCCTATAGTATATACACGTCAGTTCTAGAGGTATGGTGTAGCGGTAGGATATTTAAGTTGTCACTCAAATACCTATAGTTCTATCCCTAGTTATGACGAATTTATAAGAATTTTTCCTCCAAATGAGGTACGCAAATACTGAGCTTCTTGACTGCCCGCTATGAACACTTCTGGATTTACCCTGATGACCGGTGAAAAAATTTCATAGAGTTAAATTGATCATCTTAAATTCGACATTACCTAGTCTGATTAATTATTTTTTATAATATATACAGTCTAAAATCATATCAGGGTAAGCATTACATAAAATTAATATTAATATTAGATCATACAATTTTTAAGAATTATTATTTTAAAATTATTATATAGTTTTATATTAAATTAAATAATATAATATCTCAATTACTTAATTAATACGTCGTATCATACAAAGTATCACCCTTAAAAATATGGTTCAATATATAATAAAAAAATTAAGGGTTCGAATTTATCTTTCTGATTCATTTATACGATAAATTCAAAGAACATTTTAAACATTATTGAGGTCGATTTTTAAAATCATGAGGTATAGAAGACTATAAATGAAATTAGGATAAATCATGAATAAATTTAGTATTTGACACGATAAAAATTTATTTACGTTCTATCAATTCATTCAATGTACATCAAATTAAGTAAATAAATAAATTTAAATAACTCCTCATTAAATAAGTCATCAAATCGGTCATCTCAATAAAATTAATTGAGATCATCAAAATTTTTTATTAAATAAGTCATCAAGAAATATAATATTACTGCTCTAAATGAAACGATGATATAATATTTTATATAATTCAGAATGGATTAAAAAAAATTCTACGTGGATTTGGTCGGTTCAATGAACATGTGCACACCTTAATTATTTTCCTTTTTCTTAAAAAGAAATGATACCGTATTGATAATATTAATGGAGCCGGCGTAGCCAACTAAGTATAGGAACCTACTTATTGGTACCCTTTATTGAAGTGTGTGGACAAATTTATTTATCAGTATTTGATTTGATAATTAATACAGTGCATGTTCGTGAGGTCGGTAAAATGATGTGATTAGAAGTTAAGATCATAAAAGGATCAGAAGTCAAGCCTCCGTGGTCGGTCAGAAATCAAGCTGACGTGGAGATCAGGGAGATCAAAAGTCAAGTCTCCGTGGCCGGTCAGAAGTCAAGCTGACGTGGAGATCAGGGAGGTCAGAAGTCAAGCCTACGTGGTCGGTCAGAAGTCAAGCTGACGTAGAGATCAGGGAGGTCATAAGTCAAGCTTACGTGGCCAGGGTCAAAGTCTCAGCTGACGGGACGGTCAAAGAATGGGATTATAAGCCGAACAAGGACCAGCCCTGATAGCGGTCAAGGATCGGGCCCACGGGCCAGGTATAGCTGAGGACTGAGCCCACAAGCCAAGTAAAGGCAAAGGAAAGAAGGCTCCTAGCGTAGAACAAACTCAACGAACAGACCTAGCGTGCAGGTCGGGACACAGACTGGGCGTGCAGGTCGGAACGTACAGACCATGGATAATAGTGAACAGAAGCAGGTCAGAATACAGACCTAGCATGCAGGTCGAGACGTACAAGTCATGGATAATAGTGGATAGAAGCAGGTCGGGACACATACCTGGCGTGCAGCTCGGAACGTACATGCCATGGATAATAGTAAACAAAAGCAGGTCAGGATACAGACCTAGCGTGCAGGTCGGGACATACAGGCCATGGATAATAGTGAACAGAAGCAGGTCAGAATACTTACCTAGCGTACAGGTCGGGACGTACAAGCCATAGATAACAGTGGATAGAAGCAGGTCGTGACACAGACCTGGCGTGCAGGTCGGAACGTACAAGCCATGGATAATAGTAAACAGAAGCAGGTCAGGATACAGACCTAGCGTACAGGTCTGGACGTACAAGCCATGGATAACAGTGAATAGAAGCAGGTCGGGACACAGACCTGGCGTGCAGGTCGGAAGGTACAGGCCATGGATAATAGTAAACAGAAGCAGGTCAGGATATATACCTAGCGTGTAGATCGGGACGTACAAGTCATGAATAACAATAGATAGAAGCAGGTCAGGAAGTGCCAGCCATGGATAACAGTGGATAGAAGCAGGTCGGGACACAGACTGGGCGTGCAGGTTGAAACGTACAGGCCATGGATAATAGTAAATAGAAGTATGTCGGGATACAGCTCTGGCGTACAGGTAGATAACAGTAGAAGCAGGTCAGGATACAGACCCAGCGTCGAGGCACTATAGGACAAACAAGCCGAAGAATCATAACCGCTTGTCAGAAAGTGTCAGAGAATAATCAATATGTCAAGGAATATGCTAACAGTCGAGGCTCACTACGCCTTTGGTTTGGCCGCCGGCCTATTAAGAAGTTCCACGTGTCCATCAGAATCAATATTTTTTTGAGGTGTACAAGAGACAAAATGGACAGGTGAGAAGGCAAAGATGATAGAGAACTCGGGTTTTAAGTTATAATATACTGGAAAGAGTAAAGCAAGAAATGGAGTGGGTATTATTGTAGATAGTTTGTTAAAAGATAAAGTTGTAGAAGTAGTTAAAAAAGGAAATAGAATTATATCCCTTAAAATAATAGTGGCAAAATAAACTATGAACATAATTAGCATATATGCACTACAAGTAGGATTAGATGAAGCTACCAAATTAAGATTTTAGGAGGACTTAGATAAAATATTACAAAATATTCCATCAAATGAAATGATTTTAATAGGAGGTGATCTAAATGGACATGTCGGAGTGAAAAATGAGGAATATGAGAGAATACATGAGAGTTATGGATTTGGAACGAAGAATAAGGAAGGGAATAATGTGAAACCAGATTGTGTTGCCACTCTGTTCACTTCAATAGTTTACCTTTATTTTCATAGGAGGTGATCTTTATTTTCATAATCTGTTCAACCAGATTGTGTTGCCACTCTGTTCACTTCAATAGTTGACTTGCGAACTCCAGACAACATTATCTCTATAGCAAATTAAAACACTTCATTGTGTTTACTTGAAGTGTGTGAGAGGCTACTTTGCCTCCTCACACTGTGTGAAAGGTTGTTTTACCCACCAACTTCCTGAGATCAACAGAAGAATAATGTGAAATTTACTTTGAAACTGTCTTTTAGCCTGAGAATGCTAAAGTATCTTAGGAATCTTGTCAAGGAGGTTCCATGGCATGCTTGTGATATGAAGTTGTTGCATGATGTCGTAAGCTATGTTGACAGATTACCATCCTTGTTTAAATTGAAGTTTGATTTTCTTGATGTAATATGGACTTTGAAGAGAGCACTCATGGGTGACATCCTTCTTTTTTTTTAAAAAAAATATTAGCTTAACTTTATGTATGTATTGGCATGACATGGGATGACATTTTTTTTTAAAAAACCCCAACTTTATCATTATGTGAGATTTGAGTTTTTTAAACAAACTTTTTAAATCTGAGATTTCAAATCACCATAGTTATTTAATTATTTAATTGTCAGTATCTAAGGCTCTTTTATCATTATGTGATTGTAAATTTTCTTTGAATTATATTTTCTTATGAATATGATTAACTTTATCTATTTAACTTTTTGTTAATGACCCTTGTTCTCAGTTGTAGTTATAACTCATTTATTCATTGAGTATATCAATTTTTTTATAAAAAAACTACAATTCTTTTGATATTCTTGCAGATTCCCATCAACACCAAGTACTCGTCTGCCATCTACTAGACCCTGGATGCAAAATATCCTACAAGGAATATTAGAAGCTACGCTACACTGCACTTCTTTCAAGTAAATTGTAATGTTCCAACCCCGAAAATCAGATACATCTAATGGATCTCGTCGTAACCCAAAAAATCTATTTCCATCATCTGTTGATTTATTCTTATAGACTAGTTTAGTCTTTGATTTTTTACTTTGTTTTCTCTTGCATCGTATGATTATATACGAATATCTACTTTGTAACTGAATTCTATCATTTTTGTATGAATTTAACTTAGCTGATTAACTATTATTATGTCAAATTTGAATATAGACATATCAATTATCTTCGATTTTTTTTAATCATGTTGACAGTAGTACCATCATTTTAGGAATTATGTAAATAGAAAATAATAGTAGTTTAGGTTGATCATAATTTTGTTTCTATAGCAAGGTCAAATAAAAATAATGATTTTGTAAATATAAAAAGAATGATTTTGTAAATAGGAAATTAAATATGATTTTTTTATTTAAAAAAAATAACGCTTTCAAAATATTACAAAAGTATTGTCTTTATCAAAAATAACAATATTTTTAAAGTGTTACAAAAATATTATCTTTACAAAAAAACGACAATACTTTTAAAGTATTATCTTTGAGTGAACTTTTAATAACAGTATTTTGAAACAAACAAATTTACTGGAGTTTCATTTAGAAACCCAATGGAAGACCAAAGCTAACAATTTCCATGAGGACCAGCATGGCTCGAGCAAACTAGTCCTAAATACGAAACATGAAAAGAAATCGTTTGGGATGGAGTTTTAGGGTACTTCTGGATTCAAATTGATGTCGAGCAGCTCAAAATGTAGATACAGAAACTCGAAAATGACATGAAGGAAATGAGGCATGAGAATGTTTATAAAGGAAGAGAACTGATGTAGATGTTAAGAAGACTCACTGAACAACTTGATGATATAAAATCCCATGTTACCAAAGCAGATGCAAATTTTGAGTGTTATCGAGAAGATGATTATTGTGCACTAACCTACCTTCAAGAGGTATGTTCAAAAACTATCGCTACCATTAATGCAACTTCCTAAGAAAAATATTCTTTTAGATTTTGACATTGTGCTCTTATTTGGGAAAATTTACATGCAGCCCTTAATCAGAAACAAAATTTTGCATGCAGTCTCCATTGATAAAAATTTTTATTTTCACTCCCCAGTCAAATATAGTGGATACTAATTTACCTAACTACCCCTGATATTTTTAGGTATAAAAAGTAAAAAATAAGTATATTTATTCTTAAATTCGGTACATCAAACTAGAATTTAATATATTTTCTATAAAAATAAGCATGAATTTTTTTCCACCTCAATTGAATGTAAAATATACTAGATTTTTTTAAAATGATGCTCAATTGGATAAAAAATATACTAGATCTTATTTAAATGATACTGAATTTAGGAAATATTATAGTAAGTAGGAAAAAAGTCGTAATCAATTTGATAGAAAATATACTAGATTCTAGTTTAAAGTGCTGAATTTAATAGGAATTATACTCATTTTTAGACTCTTTGTACTTAAAAAATATGAGGGGCAATTTTGATATACTCGATTCTAATTTCAAGTGTTAAATTTATGAGTAATTATACTCCTTTTTATATTTTTTATACCTAAAAAATCTGAAGGGCAATTAGGAAGTCAAATTAAATATGATTTTTTTATTTAAAAAAAATAACGCTTTCAAAATATTACAAAAGTATTGTCTTTATCAAAAATAACAATATTTTTAAAGTGTTACAAAAATATTATCTTTACAAAAAAACGACAATACTTTTAAAGTATTATCTTTGAGTGAACTTTTAATAACAGTATTTTGAAACAAACAAATTTACTGGAGTTTCATTTAGAAACCCAATGGAAGACCAAAGCTAACAATTTCCATGAGGACCAGCATGGCTCGAGCAAACTAGTCCTAAATACGAAACATGAAAAGAAATCGTTTGGGATGGAGTTTTAGGGTACTTCTGGATTCAAATTGATGTCGAGCAGCTCAAAATGTAGATACAGAAACTCGAAAATGACATGAAGGAAATGAGGCATGAGAATGTTTATAAAGGAAGAGAACTGATGTAGATGTTAAGAAGACTCACTGAACAACTTGATGATATAAAATCCCATGTTACCAAAGCAGATGCAAATTTTGAGTGTTATCGAGAAGATGATTATTGTGCACTAACCTACCTTCAAGAGGTATGTTCAAAAACTATCGCTACCATTAATGCAACTTCCTAAGAAAAATATTCTTTTAGATTTTGACATTGTGCTCTTATTTGGGAAAATTTACATGCAACCCTTAATCAGAAACAAAATTTTGCATGCAGTCTCCATTGATAAAAATTTTTATTTTCACTCCCCAGTCAAATATAGTGGATACTAATTTACCTAACTACCCCTGATATTTTTAGGTATAAAAAGTAAAAAATAAGTATATTTATTCTTAAATTCGGTACATCAAACTAGAATTTAATATATTTTCTATAAAAATAAGCATGAATTTTTTTCCACCTCAATTGAATGTAAAATATACTAGATTTTTTTAAAATGATGCTCAATTGGATAAAAAATATACTAGATCTTATTTAAATGATACTGAATTTAGGAAATATTATAGTAAGTAGGAAAAAAGTCGTAATCAATTTGATAGAAAATATACTAGATTCTAGTTTAAAGTGCTGAATTTAATAGGAATTATACTCATTTTTAGACTCTTTGTACTTAAAAAATATGAGGGGCAATTTTGATATACTCGATTCTAATTTCAAGTGTTAAATTTATGAGTAATTATACTCCTTTTTATATTTTTTATACCTAAAAAATCTGAAGGGCAATTAGGAAGTCGTGCTCAATTTGATTGAAAATATACTCGACTCTAATTTAAAGTGCTGAATTTAATCGGAATTATATCAATTTTTAAACTTTTTGAATCTAAAAAATATGAGGGCAAATTTTGATAGAAAATATACTCGATTCTAATTTAAAATGTTGAATTTGAGAGAAAATATATTTATTTTTAGACTTCTTGTACCTAAAAAAATCTGAGGGATAATTAGGTAATGATATTTGCATGAAGGAGTTGAAGCAAATAAGTGGAACCAAAGTGTTGTGAACATGAGGATTAACATTGTGATTAAGAATTTTTCTTTCATCTAAATTATTTCATAGAGCAATAATGAAAAATAAGTAAATAATAAAAAAAATCCATAAAAAAAAATTCATAAAAAAATCCATTTAACCACGAAAAAAATTCATTATAAATCTATAATAAAATTAGTAAATAATCAAAAATCAATAACAAAATTAGATAAATTCATCACAAAATTAATAATAAAATTGTTAAGTTCACGAATTTTCGTTGCTAAATGTATCCGTTGCAATGTTGCCACGAATTCTGCGACGACCGCGAATAATCCTATGTTTAGGGTTGCCGTGTGCGAAGGTAGGCTGGGTGGCAAGGGTTTTGTTGCCGTGTCCGAAGGAAGGCCGGTGCGAAGGGTTTCTCTCCGGTGGTTGAAGATCCGGCGGCTCGGGTGCGAAGGAAGGTTGGGTGCCAAGGGTATTTCTCTTTCTCTCTCTCCGGTGGTTGTAGATCCGGCGGCTCGGGTGCGAAGGAAGGTTGGGTGGGAAGGGTATTTCTCTTTCTCTCTCCGGTGATTGTAGATCCGACGGCTGGGCCGCCGGATCTATGACCTAGAGGCCAGATCTCTCGCTCCGGTGTCTGCTAGTGGGCAGATCCGGCGCGCAGCCTGGTCCAGCCGGGCAGATCCGGCGGCCCAGCCGCCGGATCTGTAGCCTGCACAGCTCCGGCGTGCTAGAGGGCAGATCCGGCGGTCTACCTTTCGCAGCTTGGTCCAGCCGAGCAGATCCAGCGGCCCAGCCGCCGGATGTGTGGCCTGCGCAGCCCTATGTGGTCGTGCAGATCCGGCGGGCCACTGGATCTGCCGTGTGCAGCCTGGTGCAGCCGGGGAGATCTGGCGGCCTGGTCTTCGTAGCCCTATGGGGTGCGGTCCTTGCCCGTTCCTTTGTGCGATGGGCCGTTACCCTGCACGTTCTGGTGTGCAATGGGCCGCACGTGGCCCTGCACGGCCTGGCCCTGCTATTTTGTTGCGAGTATGCTGATTTTTTTTTTTTTGTTTTGATTTTGACAGTTCATTGTTTTTACAGGTTCCTTATGTAGAGGATCCAAATACTCCGGAAGAAACGTTTTGTAAGTTTTTCAGGTTTTCTTCTATCTATTTATAAATGACTTTCCTTCTTTTCAAGGCAACGACTGGACTCCTCATGCTGATTTGGTGCAGTAGATTTTGATAAAAGTAGGGCTGCAGTCATTAATTAGTGATTAACTTATATAATTGTCATAATTAACTAATTAATTAATTAGTTGAGAAAATTTGGTGTGTACTTACATTGGGGAAAGATAAACCAAGAAAGAGGTGATGTTGCCCGTAATAATAGGGAGCATTTAAAAGAAATCCATGATAAAAGAAATAAAGAAAATATTGAAAACCAAGATTAAGTGGATGATTCGTATTTAATTAATTACCTAGTATTCCAAATAGAATGAGTAAAATATGTCCTATATCAGGGTCCATCTTGATGCTTGCGAGCTATCGAATTAGAAGAGCAATTAAGGGGGAAAATAATGCAAAAAGATTGTCTAAAAGGAAGTAGAAAAGCAAAACTTATGAATTTGTGTTTTCTTGTGTTTCCATCAATGGTCTTTTCCATTGAGTATAGAGGCATTTTGTTATGAGTTATTTGTTAAATTTAAGAATTTTGTTAACTCTTTAACAAACTAAAGTAAAAGAGTGATTTAATTAGGATGCGTTTGGTTTGCTAGATTAATTAATTTATTAAACTGTTAATTACAACAGATTATAAGCCTCAAAGGATTACTTGTATATATATGGCAGTTGGAAAAAAGTTGACTGTGAATTTAGAAAGTGAGTGGATATAATGGATTAAGAAAGTAATTAGAAATATGAAAAAGAAAATGTTCATATAAAGATCTTAAATTGTTTTGTGAAAATTCTTTATGAATTTACTTTGGCTCAAAATTTAGATGACATAATATAAGGGGTTGGTTATCAATAGTATTAACTCTCCCAGAAACATGGGAATTTGTAACTAATCAAATTTTAATTAACGATTGAATGAAGTTATTAGATAATGATGGGTTGTTATTAGATAATGCTCGAACATGGGAATTTTGTTTTATTTTTAATTTTCTACTATATTATTAGTGACTGAGTTTTAAAATTGGTCCCTAATATGATGATGTTATTCACACTAAATTGTATTGATAAAATATTATGAAGCAATCATAATGCTTTCAATGAACCAAAATATCATGATTTTCATAGACATATAACCCCAATATTTGGTTAAGTTTCTAGACAAACTATCAAGGAATAGATATCATCTACATCCTAAACAACTCATGATCTTTAAAAAGTTTTAATACGCTTGGAAATGGATAATCTTAGATTGGTTCATCATCATCTTCAGTAAGCTGTATGTGTCCCAACTATTTTGGATTGGCTATATATTTTGCATGCCTTCATTAAACTCTGTGCGCTGAGAATGTATAAATAATACCTTAAGAATGAAAATAACAACAATTTGATACTTTTTCATATTAAAGCATCACAAACCATTAGTATTTATCAAAATTGTGTTACAGTCAAAACAACAAATATTTTTCCTTGCACTATGTAAGCAAATCGAAAGGAGCATCTCTTGGATTCTTTAGTTAATAATTATATCTTACTCTAAATAAAATTGTATAGTAATACTTCTATCCTAAATATTCTCCTTCCTGGCCCTTATGGCATGGTTCCAACAATGACAATGTGACAATCTCTTAGGCAACTGCTAAGCAAAAAACAACAATAAAAGAATGATAAAGCAGGGGAGTCAACAAGGGTGAGATAAAAAAAATGATAAAGTGCAACTTTAACATGAAAAAAATTTAGACGGATGCATGCAAAATCTATACCCACTAGACTGAACATCTATTTAAATGTTAAAATCAAATAGCAATTTGGTTGCAACATATTGAAATAAATAATTTGCATAAACTATTGATAATAAATGTTGGAAAAAATCAATAAATATTAGAAATAATAATTAATTCAGCATGAAGAGCATTTGAATTGGTTTAATCTTTAATGTTTATTGTTTAGGTGAATTAAAAATTTAAAAAATGATGAAGTATTTGATTTTGCAGTTAAATATTTTTGCATGGCATAATTTTTAATGAGATAATTAAGAGCAAATATAGATATGACACCTATATACATATATATCTTAAAAACTTCTAAAGATTTTCATATTTTGAAATTTTAACTAATAGTAGTTTCAGATGCCAACTTCCATCTAACTATTTTAAAATATTATTTTAATATATAGAGTTGTTTACATATCACATGGGTTAAAATCTACTGTGTAAGAACCTGAAAATTTTAATTAAAAATTGCACAATGGTTTGAATTCTAGTTCTAAACTATATATACATCTCACATAATAATAAATATAACACTGCAATATCACATACAAATGCTAACAATTATAACTATCATCGAATGAGCATGGATTGACATGCAATGTCCAACACAAATACAGTTGTGAATGACATCACGTGCACACATTGATCCAATGTGTGGTTAAGGAGAGAAATTGATATAACTACTAATTGCCCTGAAACCATCTACAATTGCTAACAACTATAACTATCATCGAATGAGGATGGTTTGACATGCAATGTCCCACACAAATACAATAGCGAATGACATCACGTGCACACATGTAGCCAATGTGTGGTCAAGGAGAGAAATTGATATAACTACTAATTGTCCTGGAACCATCTCATAGGTTTAAGGTCTTATTGCCATAGTCATTATCTAGAAGTGACTCATCGTTCACAAGTAAAATATTCAATGTTATGTACGTTATGGCCCATGTTCATCATATCCTAATCTGAGAATGAGTTTAACTTTCTATCATAGTAAAAGTGTGCCAACATTAATGATAATAAAAAGACTTAATCATTTCATATGTCAAAAACAATTGGATCATACTGTATTATTGTCTATCAATCCAATGAAATGATATCTACTTATAAAATTGTGCATCTGTGTTTCAGGAATCAGCTTTTATGTAATACATAAAGCATAAGAAAAATTTAAAATCTATCCTAGTAAACTAGAGTGGTCAAATTAACAATGAGCGCCACTTGTAAGAATGAATTTGCATAGAGAATCCACATTCCCCGCCTCACCTAGCCATGTGACAATCCCGCATCGCATAGATGAGATCATGAGAAGTAGAAACTAAATTACTCTAAAGAAGCATTGGTACTCTTAAAACAAAATAAGAAAACTTCTATTGATAAAAATATTATAACATGGAAAAAGAAAAACTTGGATAACTTGACTCTCTTTTAGTTTTTATTTTTCCTTGTTTTAATATTTTTACCAATGCTTCTTTAGTGTAATATAGTTCAATAGTTTCAATAACTAATGCAGGTTGCTAGTTTTTTTTAATCTAATATTTGTTTTGACAATCAATAATTGATCACGATTTGATTTTGACAATTATTTGTTTTGTTTATTCATTATGATAATAATTAGTTGGTTTATAAAGAAGAGCACCATTGATTGAAATTGCCTTTTCTAACCAGCGAGTACAAACACTTAGTTTGGTCTTTTCTTTTTGAGTTGTTGTGGATATATTTATCTATTAAAAAATGAGAAAGTTTATGGTGGTCTCAAATTTTTACTAATCTTTATGATAAGTCAATTAACACGATGAGGGGAGCTCATTATGTGTGCACTGTGGCTATATCTGTTGAATCTTTGATTGCTTGAATTGATCAGATAACCACTTGTTTGCTGTACTCTCTTCTCTTTTCTAGGTTTTTACTGCAAATTGTGCCACTTTTTGTCCTCCTTGCTTGTATGGTTTTTCTTTTGTGTTGCAAGTGACTAGAAATTGAGTCATGGAAATACATTAATGATAAGACATAACCATCATTATTTTCCACTTATCCAGAATTCAATATTAATTCAATGGAGCCCCCACGGGTTGGCGTAGTTACTCCAATAGGTCTTGATGTCAATGCTCAACGGGTGCAAAATGCCTCGCAGCGTGCTTGACCTCCTCCATGCAAAGGGGTCGCTGTGCTAGGGCAAATGTCCACTGTGATTTTTCCCTTTCCAGAAAGTGTGGGTGCGCCCTGTAGGGGCCCCTAAGGTGGCGGTTACACCTTTGCTCCAATATTAATTTAATGGAAATTCTCATCTTGCTTATCCATCTTTCTTGAAGAGGTAAAGGCTCTCTGATTCATTTTGTGTAGCTTATTGATACAGACATGCCTGAACAATCATTTTCTAATCTTCCAACCGAATTTTAGTATTGCTATGCTATATAGACTATTGGGTGCATTTATTAATTATGTTATTTACTATTCATCTTTTCCCCTTCTTATCTGTGTATGACATTTGCACTTTGAGTGGACATCCTACATTCCTGTATTGGCCATGTAAAAATTCTAGAAACAGCTTTGTTGGGTACTTGGATCCACACCCATATTGTATATTTGTTGGCAAGTGTTAAATAATAATTTATAAGCATACTCTGCTGATACTCCACTATTAAGGTACACTAAACTTAATTACTTAGGTGTTGAGTTTTTTTTTTTGAGGTCAGAATTAGTGGTTATAGAACTGTAGATATGTACTTTGTAGTTTTACACCATACTCTGATTCAAATTGTACACTTTGCGGTGAACACTTTTTTAGGTTAATGATCTGTATGCCACATTGTAACCTTAACTAATGAAGTAGTTCCTTGTCTTAATCTTATTTCTCTAATAGTGTCAGGCTTTGTTTTTTTTTTTTAAAATTTTTGTTCTCATATATCAACCATCAATTGCAGAAAATTTAACCAAATTTCAAATCTACACAAAACCCACCTCTAAAGTTTCATTCAGTCGATAATTACAATATAACTTTTCTTATTTTTTTTCATAACCATTTTGCTATTGTTTAGTGATGATTTTCTTATTTCTCACAAGGACTCTGATAAGATAATATTTGAGCGTTTGCAAAAGGAATTTGATGCTGCATGCTGCTCAAACTGGAGGTATTCTTCTGATGACTTTGCACAATGGTTCAGTGTTTGGTTTCTTACATGTCTGCTTGTTTCAAGTCTTTACAGGTATATGTGATTCTAATATTTGATAAAAAAGATTCATATTCTTATTTTGATAACTGGACTGTGTAAGTTAAGGAGCCTTTGCACTTGCATTCGCCTATTTGAAGCAACTACAAATGTGGTAACGATTGCAATAATATGCAAATATTCTTGCAGTTGCATTAATATCAATTTTCTTGGCATTTACACATAGGATAGATAAATTTCAGTAAAAAGTGTCAATGGTGTTTGCTTTATCTCGGTGTTCAAATATTGAATCTTTTCTATGTGCATCCGTATACTCAGAATCCTTGATTTCCTTTTTGTTCTTCCATGTTAATGCACGTGTTGGATACTTGTACATTAACAAAGAATCACATATGCTTTGAGATTCCATGGATAGACTCGAAGATCTAGAGAATCAATTACATCTTCTTACTGATATATATGTCATCTTTGTTTTTATTCACAAATCTGTACATAATAACTTCCTAACCAGAAAATCTACGCATCTCAACCATATTTTATTGGCAGAGATTTCTTTAGATGAAGAGCAGTGGAATGACTAACTACTAGCTACAATGTGTGAAAAAGTCTTGATATATTTTTTCATTTATTTTATTTTATTTTTCATCACACTAAAGCATATAGTCATATCTGATTGAAATGGATGACGCCTTTTGTGGAAGTGGTATATTATTTAAACTTGTCACTGGAAGTAGTAATTGGTTATTCAATTTCTATTGTATTACATTATGATTTCATTTTCTTGTATTTGACTTTAGCATATAGTGTCCTAAATTTATAGTTATAATAATAAAATAAAAGAATTAATAATAATAATAATAATAATAATAATAATAATAAGATGGTGCAGACCATCTCTCTCCCCTTGTCTGCGCATCTTCATGCTCCTCATCAACAGAGAAGGAGAGAGAGAGGTTGTGAGAGATAATAATAAAATAATAAAATTAATAATAATAATATAATAGAATTAATAATAATAATAAGTAAATGATGATAATAATAATAAGTTAATAAAGGCAGGTCGTATTCTCTTTCTCATTTTCGTTGACATTCTCTTTCCTCGTGAAGACAGAAGGGGATATAAACATCCAACTTCTCTCGCAATTATTATTTCATTTAATTTTCTTTTCATACTCTTAGAGAGAGAAAATGTCCGAGATAATAGTAATATTAATAATAATAATATAAATAATAATAATAATAATATTATTATTATAAATAATAATAATAAAATAATAAAATAGTAATAAAATTAATAATTTAATAATAATAAGGTCTATCATCCTCTTTATTTCTGACATATATTCCCCTTCCTAGGTAGAGAGAGAAGGGAAGAGAATATAATAAAATAATAAAACTAATAAAAATAATATAATAAATAATTTTAATAATAATAATAATAATAACGTTTAGGATGAGTCAGACCACCTCTCTCTCCTGGCCCGTATCTTCTTTCTCTCTCCTCGGTAAGAGGGAAGGAGAGAGAGATGAAAGAGATAATAATAAAAAAAATATATTTATTAATAAATAAAAAATGGAAAAAATATTTTTCCGCTCACACACACATTTACTATCTACAAGTCTTTTCCAATTGAACAACTTCTCCGTTACCATTTCCAGATGATGAATTGTTGTGGGGCTCCTTTGATTCCAATGGTATGGATACTGCCTCAATCTTCTGCTCCGTCAGTTCATTCTTCAACTTAGGCTTTTCCTTGCCTTGAGATTGCATCTTTGTTTTATTCATTTCTTCATGAACAATAGTTGTTTGATTTTGAGAAACTGTGGAATTTGCTGGATCCGGTTTCATTATCAGGTTAACTGGAGATTCAACCAACTCTATGTATACAGTAGTAGAGTTCTTCTGAAAATAGATCTTATGATTCAAAAAATATGAGGAATTTGCTAGCAATTCGCCTGCATCTGTTGACAATTGTGTCTCTTTGCTGGTTTGATTGTGGACGTCGCTTGAAATTCTCATATCAGGTTGTTGACCTTCATTTTTGGATTCAACTACAGTCATATCTTGGAGAGACATCTTGTCTAGGATTGGAGTTTCAGATCTACTGGCAAATGTAGCATTATTTGCAGTCAAACTTCCTTGGTGATTAATACTTGAATTGTTCCCTCTGGTATTGTCTTGTAGCATGGAGGCAAATGAATTTTCTTCCTTTCTAACATCTGATTCATTTTTGTCAATGTTCTTTTTTGCTCGGCGTTCAGATTCAGAATCTAGCTTTTCTTTTAGCACATGCTGAGCCTCCTCTTTGTTCTCCTTACCATGGGGATCATTCTCACCAAGTTTCTCCACTGCTCCATTTTTAGATTCATATCTTTGGTTTCCTTCAGGCACGTCTCCAGTCTCTCCTTTCCTCTTCTTATCATCTGACTTATTTCTGTCAAGGTTCTTCATTGCTTCATTTTCAAATTCAGGTTCAAATTCAATCGCTTGGACCACATGAGCTACAGCACTAGAAGCATCATCGGCCTTAAAACTTCTTTCTTGTGCTGCCTGAGATGCTTCTTTATGGTCCACTTCTTGAATGGTATGGACTACTTCACTGGACAAATCGTCTCCTTTGAAACTTATTTCACGAGCCTTATGAACTGCCTCATTGTGTTCATGGTCATCAATCCCATCCCATTCCTTTGATTGATCCTCCTTTTCTTCTTCAAGGCCAGCTTCTTCTTCATCCTCAAGTTCCACATCAGATCCACCTTCATCCATGACTTCTTCCTGCCTAATTCCATGTCCTACTGCAATAGAATCTTTTTTCACCTCATCGACACCCTTGTTCTCACCCCTGTCCACTACTTCAGCTATGTGAGGCAGATCCTCCCTCCCAAATCTTCTAATGTTGAACCACCTCTCGTCACCCTTCTCCCTCCTCTCTACAAATGTTTCCTTCTTGTCATGGGAGTGATTCATTCGACAGAGCAACCAGACGCAGATGGCAATCAAAAGACACATGTGAAGAACAGTCTTCATCTTATGACTCCCTTTTCCCCTCTGGTTCCTATTGGATACCTGCCTCAACATGGCGACCGTCGTCGGGGGATCCCTCAACCTTGCAATGCCTATCCACGGGTACAAATAGGAACCTTAAGACCAAATCAAAACATCCGATCGCATCAATTAGAACAAGATGGTAGTGTTGTCGATCAACTTCCAGATCCTTTTTTCCTTCTTGAAAAACAATTAAGATTTCAGCGCAGATAAAAATGCCACAATCCAAACAAATTATATCTAGTAGACAACAAGGTCCATCCGATTAATTTTTTTTTTCAAATAAAGGGGAATAACATATACTAAATTTTTTTTTTTCAAATGAAAAAAAAACTGCTAAAACAATCAAGAAATCTTATCATAATCCTGCAAAGAACAAGTTAAAATTTCCTTCGAATGAACGAAAACACCAAATCTTCTCAAAATTGCAGGCAAAGAATAGCATGAATCACCTTGAGACATGGTATATTTACATCTCTATAAGCGAGATAGGAAAAATAACACGAGAAGGAAAACAAATTAACAATCAAGGAAGTTGAAAAAAAAAGGAGCAAGAAACCATAATGAAGGTCCAAAGCCCCTTAAATCAGATAACCCAGAGCTTTGCGCGACAAAATCCAACCATATCAGAAAAGCCAACCTTACATAACAGCACGAGGAGAGGGAAAACGTACCTGGAGCGAAGATCAGAAGCCTCCTTGTTCCTCCGTTCCCTGCTGTCGTTATCGTAGACGAAGGAAGACTCGAGGGGAGCAACAATACAAAGGAGGAGGACTCAGATCGCGATGTGATGGCCACTCCGGTCAAACGACATCTCCAATAGAGTTTTTGAGAGTTTAGCTCCTTCGGTTTCTCTTTACTGACGTGTCAATGGAAATTAAAAAGCTGGGTTTGAAATTTCGAACCTAGTTTTTAATCTCTCTCCTTTTTTTAAAAAAAAATTTATAGGGCAAAAAAAAAAAACCCCCAGAAAAAACTCCATTCAGGCAGTGGTACTTGGTTAGGAATACAATGTCCAATAAATCCTCAATCCTTTAATTAGTAATAAAAAAAGGCACACAACAACTTTGGATTAAATTCGAACCTCACCAATAAGAATTATATATATATATATATATATAAAATAAAGTAAAGAATTTTGTATTGTCATTATATTATTAACGTTAAAAATTTAGTGTCGATTTATCCAATATTAAATTTAGCAATGAATCTATTAAATAAAAACCTTAACCCGGTAACAAAAATATAAAAATAAATCTCAAAGTGGTCCCTGTGGATAACACGGTACTGTTTTCCATCCAAAACCCTGGCTTTTGCCCTTTGCCTTGTTCCTCAAGAAAAGCCTTCGTCGTTGCCGCTGATATAAATTTAGGCCGATCCGGGAAATCTTCCTTTTTGTTTGTTCCTTGTTCTCTTCGCAGGCTCATCTTCATCATCTGCGTTGGACCATCTTTTAGGTGCATTTCTGCTCTCCATCTACTTTCGAGATTTGTAAGTCGTCGTTCCTTAATTTTAAGCAATAATACTCTACTTTATAAGATGACAAAACAAAGTTGTGTGTGTGTCTGTGTTTTTAATTTCTTTGAGCTCCATTGATCGACACCACACTTTATAAGATTTTCTGCACTTAATTTTACACACACCATCATCAAATGCAATCATAAATCCTTTTTACCTTGTCCTCTCTCAGGACGATGCGAATAATTAAAATATGAGGTGTTATCATATAAATTCTTGAAATCAAAATTCCACGTATCAAATATGTTTGGGATCAAAACTTGACGTATTCAATCATACCTCCCTTCATGCCTTTCATCTGTATTAATATTAATCTAGAAACATATTAATAGAAATACTGGAGGAAACGAATTACCTTTTAGCCACATAAATCCTATTTTAACTTCTTCGTGCTAAGCCAACTATAGACAAAGTTATCTATATGCACATCACTTGATTTTTCGACACCTGACTTGGTTTTCCCATACGCTTGTTGCTATGTCAGTGGAGGAATTTTATTCTAAAAAAAGTGTTTAGTTGTAATTTTTGAAAGTTGTTGGACTTTTTCGCAAAAGCGCGTCTAAAAGGCAGCAACCCTCTTCCACGACGTGTTCGGCTGTTTTCTTCGTCTTTCTCTTATTCAACCCAACCCAAACCCTAAAATCTTTCAAAATATTACCTTTTCTCACCTTCAAATCATTCGTCGTCGCCGCCCACTGTTGTAGTTGCCACTGCCGTCGCCCACGCTGTAGCCGCTCCAGCGCCGTCGCCGTCGTGCCACCGCGGCTACACGGTAGTGCACGCGCTTAGAACCTTCGATTTAGGTGGAGTTTTCTTGCTTTATCCTGTTGATTTACCTTCATGCATGATTAAATAGAAAATGATTTAGATTACTCAATTAGTTTGCTTGATCCCTTTTATTCGAACTTAATTTCTACTTAAATACCTATTTAAGTTTTCTTATTTGCTTCCCTTATCAGTATAACATAATGTTCCAGTATTCAATTTTATTATTCATATGATTTTTTATTTCATTACGTATGTTTTGTAAAACTACAACCAGAGCTGAGTTATGTTGATTGCATTCATCTTTTTTTAGATTTATACATTTTATCCATTCTTTTTCTCTTTTGTTCTAAGCAGTAGAGAATATGAAATCTTATCAAGTTGATAAAACTATTTGATCAATAATTTCCTTTTGATTGTTGTAAAACAGTAATATTATACCATATCAAAATTTATTGATGAAACTTACAAGGGATAACTTGAATTATTATGAGAAAAAAATTAAGTGGACCGATATCATAAATAATTTCATCAATATAATTCCTATAACTGAAAAATTTGAGAGGGCTTGGCCCAATGTTTGTAAAAAGCATGCAACTTCTCAAGTAAATTAATAAAGAACAAGTATAACCTTTATTTCGTGGAATTTTGGTTCTAGAGATATGAGATTATTTATGTTAGACTGTGTTGTTAGAGGCGTGAGGTGCACCGAGACGCAAAGGGCTCCTAGAGCCCGAGGCGCGAGGTGCGCTCGTGGCGCGAGGTGCCCCCGAGGTGTGCGCCTCTTGAACATGAGGTTATTTACTAAACTACTGACACTCATATAATATGTTAAATATCATAACTATTAATATTCCGCACACACAAATATCAAATCACTAGCCATAAAACACAAAATATGACAAGCAAAACAACACCATGATACAATTAATAAAAGTTTCAAACTTTCAAGTTTCAACTTTCTAATCTAAACTAACAAAGTTCATCAAAACAAGAGTAATAAGTCAAATTAATCATCAAGCTCAAGATCATCCTCATTATATTCTTCTTCTTCTTCTTCTCTATCTTCATCTTCTTCAAATTCAATTTCTTCTTCGTCTTCATCTCTAAGTCTTAGAGATGAGTGTCTCATAGAGGAAGATGTATTTCCCTTCTCGACTTGTGTAGGCCTAGCATGTGAACTAGAGGTCATGGATGCAATGTTTTTTCCTCTAGTACAATATGCAGGCTCTTCATCTCCACTAGCCCTAGCAACGGCATCCCATGTCAAGTCATCACCTTCAAAAACCAACTCATCTTCTTCATTATCACTTTCTCCATCCATTTTATCCATTAACCATTCATTACTATCATTAACATCTGTCAAATAGATGAGGTCAATCTTATCACGTGCATCATACCGAAGTTTTAAGGCACGATTGTATTTCTCAAATACCAAATCATTTAAACACTGCTGAGATAGCCTATTTTTTTTTTTTGCTGTGAATCTACAAAATGTCAAAAATCACAATAAGTATAATAAAATAGCAAAGAATATTTTCTACTTATAAAAGTAACATACTAATAGTATTATACATTTATATTTATTACATAACTGCTCAAATACACTCCAATTGCGCTCACAGCCGGAAGCACTACAAGTGAGGCTAAGCACTTTAATAGCAAACTTTTGCAATTCTGGGGTATTTGCTTTGTAGCATTCCCACCATTCTGTTGGAGATAATGCTCTTCTATGTCTAATTGTCACATTCCTCTCAAATAGCCCTTTTGCATTTCGATATATAGAGAGCTGAGTAGTGATTTTATCTTGCTCAATAGCGCTTGAAACCAATCTCTCCATAGTTTCAAACAAACCATTCACCGCTTCTCCATAGATATTTGAATCTGTGTATGAATAAAGATATTCTGGATTCAAATAATGTCCTGCAGCAAGTAGAGGCCGATGAAGTTGACATTTCCATCTTTTATCAATGATCTCAAACACTTCTTTGTATTTCTCTTCTTTCTCTTTAAAGACATTCATAATTGTTTCTTTTGTCCTATCCATAGCCTCATAAATATAACACATTGCAGGTTTTCTTTCACCATCAACTAGTCTCAGAACACGGACTAAAGGGCCATATACCTTTAAAATATGCACAACACTGCTCCAAAATCTAAATGTTATGATGATTTTAATTACCTTCTTCCCCGCCGCTTCTTTTGCCCATTTACTCTCTGTCCAATCCTTTGAAATGAATGTTTTTCTTAAATTTTACTTGTGTGGGTGCATCCTTTCAAGAGTGAGAAAAGAAATAGCAAATCTTGTGACACCCGCCCGACAAAGCTCTTTTTGTCTTGTGTATTGCCTCAATATATTTACCATGCCTAGGCAAACATAAATGTAAACATTCACACTTATTGTCTTCTTTTGTTTTAAAATCAGGCAATATCCCAATATCTTCTAAGATCAAGTCAACGTAGTGAACAGCACAAGGAGTCCAATATAGGTGTGGCCTTTTTGCTTCTAATAATTTTCCTACAAAAAAAAAGTTAGAAAACTAGATAAGTTTAACATAAATAAGAAAAAACATATTGATAAAAAAGAATTAAATAGATTCTTACCAGCAAGTACATTGTTACTTGCACTATCCATAACAACTTGAACAATATTTGTTTCTCCTACACGCTCCACAAATCGATCAACTGAAATATTTTCTCTCCAGTCTTTGCATAATTTGAAGCATCAACCGATTCGATGAAAACTGAACATTTAGGAGAATTCGCTAAAAAATTAATCAATGTCCTCTGCCTTTTGTTTGTCCACCATCTGCCATCAAACTACAATCATATTTGGCGCATTCTGATTTGCACGACTTAATGTAATCATTTGTCACACTATCAACAGTTTTTTTTTAGAAAAGGAACCCGCACCTTATGATAACTAGGTCTTTTTTATTAGTATACCATATAAGCCAACCAAGTCCAACATCCTTTTCAAGCTTGAATAGTTAATGACATTAAAAGGAATTGCCGTATCATACATCCACTTAGTTATGACCATACAAGTTTTTTCCCTCAATTCTTTTTGTATGCCTCATTTATTGTAGTTTGCCTCTACTTTCAACATTAGGAGCAAAATACATATCAGACCTATTTGACTTGGTCTTTTTTTGCATATTCACTGATCTAGAACTTATACTTGTACTTATAGGCAACACAACTTTAGCTCCAATATCATCCATATTAATATCATCACCAAGAGGGTCTACATCCTCAAAGTCCAATGTCCCAAGTTTAGAAAGATTACTTTTCTCCGTCTTTTTCTCCATGAAATTTTTTATTTCTTCACGTACATGAGGCGGACATTTTTTACAAGTTGTAGTATTTCGAAACTCCCAACAAGATGTTGTTTTGCACGATAGATACTCCTTTTGTAACTTTTTGACAAAAGTTACAAATTAAATCATTTTTATTATTCGGATTAACTCTTTGAAAATAATTTCATGTCAGATCTTTTGATATATATGTTGAAGTATCGCTACTATCTTCCATGATAATTGAACAAGAAAATAACTTGAAAAATTAAAAACAAAATAAAATTAACACTGTACCAGCAGGCAGCAATAGAAAAATACTATACCAGCAATAGAAAAACATGACAAAAACAAAAAAGGAAAACAGAAAAAAATGGAAAAATAGGACAAAAAAAAAAGTAAAATCGGACAGCAACAAGAACACTGAACACGAAACAACAAATTATGCTTTTGATTGAAAAATCTTTAGTTCGCAAAATATGCTTCTATAAGTGAAAATAAAGAAACATTACTTTTCTGTATAAATGGTAAACTAAAAAAGGATGGATTAGTAAAACAATTTGTACATAGGGAAAATTTTCAGTTGCAGCTCAAACAATGTGAAAACAAAGAAACATTACTTTCCAGTATGAGCAAGTAATAACCAAGTAAAATAGACAAATTTTTCATACCTCTCGCTTATCAACAGATGCTCTTTAAAATAATCAAGAACCAACCTTACCTCCATGCATAAATTCTATGATTTCTTATGTAGAGTTTGAAGTTTCACGTTGTTACCTTATTCTATAATTTTATTTTATTTTTTTTGTGGCATCTGCAATCCTAAGGAAAATTGAACCTTCTACCACATACGACAATAGGCCTTCACATCCTTCTTTTAAAAGTCCTTCATTTATGTTTTTCTTCTATCTTTCAACATATCCCATCGCTACAAGATCCAGAGCTCTTGAAAGATAAAGGTCTTCATCTTGATATATATATAAAATTCTGATTATCAAAGATGGGCTCCAAATATTGAGACAAATTCAGCATACTCTTATTCCCATTTTTGGCTATGCGTACAACTTCAGTTCCACATGATCCACTTTCGTCAGTAGCAACCTCATCTTAGCTCTCATACCACAATGTTGGTATGAAAAATATATGGGAAAAGAATAATACAATTTGAAATAAGATGAAGTAGCAAAGAAGAGATAAAATCAGTTCAGTTTCCTGCTCAAGTATATATATATATATATATAGGTAAAAGGATGAAAGCGGGGACTACATGGACCCACTTTCTCCAAAAGAGGCTACTCACTTTAATTGTGGTGAGTACATCTTGACCAAGTAACACTACATTTACTGCTAAAAAATAGACACTACTCCTTTATCCACATAATCAAGTGGAGTGGATAGGTTAGTTAGCAACCACTAAATATTTTTGCATCAATTGTTTGCAAGTTACAATAAGTTTTTTTATAAATTTCATTGATTTCGACATTAGGGAGGCTAATTGCGCACCGATTGACCTTACTCAAACTTCTAAGGTTTAGCTTGACTAATGATAATTGAGCATGAGCTAAAATTTGATACAATTCAAGCCCAAATTTGGGTCATTTATATTCATTGGGCTTGAGCTTTGTTGAGGGTCTTTTACTCAGGAAATGAGCTTCACTTTAGGCTGAGCTTATTCTTGATTTATTTTGAAATTTAACTCGATCAAGCTTGCACCCGACCTTACAATCCCAACTTTGATACTCTATCGAAATCGTACATGTTAGTACAGAGGTTTGCATATGTCCATCGAGCTTGTAGGCTTATAATATTGATAGTGAGTGCAAAGGGCTATTTATAACCATACATCTGAGATTATTTGAATTATATACGAGCTTACATATGAGTTTATTCTAATGAATGTATTCACTGTCTTATAAAGAAGCTGGTTTACCATTTTCTTTGTGGATAGTAATATAAGAGATTTGTCCACCAACTTAAATGATTAATTTTCAAGTTCTGCTCGTTTAGAATAGTAAGATAAGAAGCTCTAATTTAGCCACTGCAGTACTAAATGAGCTTGAACAAGCTTTGTCAGATTATTCAACGACACATTCAAGGAGCTTCATACATCTCCTGCATTAGTCAACACTCAGCAACTGAAACGTATTGTTCCATTTTGTTCTGGTAATTGTTTTCGTTGTTTGCATGCTTCTCTCCTTTAAACAAATTTTCCTGAATGTCTATCCTTATCGTATTTCTGGAACCAATAAATTACAGTCTACTTGCAAAAAAAAAAAAAAAAGACAGAAAATTTACGCATATCATACTCCATAATCTGATTAACAAGTAAAAATTAAAGTTCCATTCATAAAATAGCATGTAAAAAATAAGTATTAGTAAAACTTGCCATTTGGATTTTGATCGTGCCTATTTTCTAAATGCTGGCAACATAATTTTTAAAATTGTGAAGTTTTGCAAAATGGTAATTTATCAATTTTATGTCTAATTTATATGATCTGCACAAATGGCTAAATTATCATTTTGTAGTGACTTTATATTCGTGCTAAAATCTCGCAATGGAAACACAAAATCCACCATTCGAAAAGCCACGTTCAGTTGATCCAGCCATGACTTCATGCAGAAAGAAGAAATCAGATGATGCTGACTTTTTAGAGGATCTGAGAGATCATATTGATGAATTCATTCACGCATCGATGGATGAGCACAAGAATTGCTTTCAGAAGACGATTAAAAAGGTCAGTGGAGAAAACACATCACACAACTTGTATTTTGGATTGATAGTACTCTGAGCTTCTTCTGTTGCATGTTTCAGATGTTCGGAATGTCGAGGGCAGTCGCACAGAGAAATGAAGAAATTAAAGAAGCCGACAGTCTTTTGCCTCTTCAGATAACCGTCAGCCAGGAGTCGTCCTAGTTGCAGCTAAGTACTACTGCAACTGATGTTGAACAAATAAATAACAAGACTTTAATTTAAACACTGTTGTTTCTTTCGTGCTACAGGCCATGATATTTGAATGCTGAGTCCAAACACTTATCGTTTAATGTTTTCTTATTTCTTTTGCGTTCACTATTGTTGATATGGTTTTGTTTGTGGAGACGAAGAATTTTAGATACGAAAGTGTTGAATTTTGGTGATCCGAATAACTCCGCTGTATGAATTCACTGGTAATGAAGTTTTGTCGATCGATCAAATAAGATTAGCCATTTCATTCGGAGATGAGTCGCTTAGGAGAATCAGGATCATGAACTTCATCGTGGTGGACGTCCTCTAAGCTTACAACATCATCCTAGGATGATTGACCCTTAAACGAGTTCAGGGCAGCAATCTCTATCTATTGTCAGAAAATTAAGTTCCTGATAGATGACCGGGTTGGAAAAGTCAAGGGCAACCAGTTTGCCGCTCGGTGTTATTACATCGAGATGGTCAAAACCGATGCCAAAGCCGCTCAGAAGAATCCGCGACTCGAGGTAAACACTATTATTAAAAAACTTCCTGCCCTCGTGTACGAGGAAAAAGAGGAAGTCCATATCCATCCTTGCCGAGCGAAGGCCACTACTTCCGTGGCTGCCGACTTAGAGGCTAAGCAGAAGACAGAATTGGTTGCTTGCCTCCAGCGGAAACATGACGTGTTTGCATGGTCAACGCCTGAGTGCCCGACATCTCTCCAAGTGTAGCTCAGCATGAGCTACATGTCCGATCGGACGCTCGTCTAGTAAAGCAACGCAAAAGGGTTTTCAGTGTCGAGCAGAACTTGATCATCCGGGCGGAGGTAGAAAAGCTGTCGCAAGCCAGACACGTGAGGGAAGTTCAGTTCCCAAGCTGGCTCGCCAATGTTGTCCTCGTCTCCAAATCGGGCAACAAGTGGCGAGTCTGTATCGACTTTCGTGACCTGAACAAGGCATGCCAGAAGGACTCCTACCCGCTACCTCGGATCGACCAGATGGTGGACTCCACTGCGGGATGTGAGCTGATCTACATGCTAGATGTCTACCAGGGTTATCATCAAGTGTCGCTCGCCCGCGAAGATCAAGAAAAGGTCAGCTTCATTACGACCGACGGTACGTACTGCTATAACGTCATGCCGTTCAGACTCAAGAATGTTGGAGCCACTTATCAAAGATTAATGAACAATGTATTCCGACGGCAAATCGACCGTAACATGGAGGTATACGTAGATGATATCCTGATAAAATTCCTCCGAGTGGCTGACCTATGTGCGGATATTTAGGAGACCTGCCGGACACTCAGGACTTATGGGATAAAGCTGAACCCAAACAAGTATCTGTTCGGTGTAAAGAGTGGGTGCTTCCTCGGCTACATCGTAACCCGAGTGGGGCATCGAGGCAAACCCAGTCAAAGTGAAAGCGTTGGAAGACATGCCCCCGCCCCGCAACTTGAAGGAAGCTCAGCGATTGTCGGTCGAATCACAACACTATCCAGATTCATCTCCAAGTCATCCGATCGGAGCTTGCCATTCTTCAAAATACTTGCCGGACGACAAAATTTCAATGGGACGAGGAGTGCAACAAGGCATTCGAAGAGCTCAAAGAATACCTCAACTCCCTGCCTGTCCTAGCCAAGTCATGTGTTGACGAGCCGCTCTGGATCTACTTGTCGTCTACAGAGCATGCGGTCGGTTTGACATTAATTAGACAAAGCCGCGAGGAACAACAAGTGTACTTTTTAAGCCACATATTAAAAGATGCTGAGTCTCGCTACACTATTCTTGAAAAGTTGGCTTATGCTTTAGTGCTCACCTCTCGGAGGTTTCGCCCGTACTTCCTCGCTCATTCTATAATCGTGATAACCAACAGCCCCTTGAGGAGAGTACTTCTCAATTCTGAGGCGTCCAAAAGGCTAATCAAATGGACAACGAAGTTCAGCAAGTCGACATCCAGTATCAACCCCGAACTGCCATCAAAGCGCAGTCCTTGGCGGATTTCATCACCGAGGTATAGAGCCCAGAGCCAGAGGCCATTTGGAGGATATACGTGGATGATTCGTCCACTCGACAGGGGAGCGACATCGACATACTACTCATCTCCCTGTAAAAAGATCGAATGCAGTTGACTGTTCGGCTAGACTACAAGGCAACCAACAACGAGGCCGAGTACGAGGTGCTAATAGCCGGCTTACAAGCCGCTCGGCACGTCGGAGCAGTCAAAGTCTTGATCCATTCGGATTCTCAGTTGACCGCTCAGCAGCTGTCCGGAGCGTTCGAGATAAGCAACGTCCGACTCAAGCTCTATGCAAAGGCCTTTGAAAAACTGAAGTCCAACTTTCAAGAGGTTGTCATACAGAAAATCTCCCGATCGGAAAGTCAGGTTGCAGATGAATTGGCCAAGTTAGCTAATTCACTGTCGTCGATTGTCATAGCACAACCGATCGAGAAACCCTCTTTGGTGGCACACATCGATCAAATGGAAGGGCTCACTTTCCTAAACGATTGGAGGGCAGCAATGATAGAATTCTTGCGGTCGGGAGTTATCCCGTCTGATCAGGAGGAAGCTTGGTTATTCAGAAAAAGAGTCGGGCGATTCACTCTGATCAGGGATCAGTTGTATAAGAAAGTCTTCTCCCGACCTTTGCTCAAGTGCGTCGGGTCAGAAGACGCCGACTACATACTACAAGAAGTGCATTAGGGATCCTGCGGAGGACATCCGGGCGGTCGATCATTGGCAAGGAAGATACTACTGGCCAGATATTTTTGGGCAACCCTCCAGCAGGACGCCGCTTGGACCCTATCGGGAACTCGAACGACCATTGGCAAGGAAGGCGATTCGAACGACCATGGAGCGCAAACCATCTCCAAACCTATCGGGTCGGATGAGAGGTGCGCAAGTGTAGAAGCGTATTTATACATTTTTATTTGTCCTCTCTGAATGCAGGGTCAAAATAAAATATTTCTAAGCTATATGCCGAACGACACATCAAATCATCGAACGACGACGTTAAACGTGTGTCTCCACCAACGGTCGAGCGATGACCTTAAACTCGAGTCTTTACCAAATCGTCGAGCGGCGACGTTAAACGCGTGTCTCCACCAACAGTCGAGCAGCTACCTTAAACTCGAGTCTTCACCAAATTGTCGAGCGACGACATTAAACGCGTGTCTCCACCAACGGTCAAGTGGCGACCTTAAACTCGAGTCTTCACCAAATCGGCGAGCGAAGACATTAAACGCGTGTCTCTACCAACGGTCGAGCTACGACCTTAAACTCGGATCTTTACCAAATCGTCGAGCGGCGACGTTAAACGCGTGTCTCCACCAACGGTTGAGTGACGACCATAAACTTGAGTTGAAGACAGTGATTGCTCATCACCAAGGCAGGAATCACCGGATACCAGTTATGGCAGCAGTAATTCTGGTGGCACAGAAACTGGCACAAAAATGGATACACCTCCAGAGACACAGTGGGCAGTGCAAACTAGAGCCAAATCAACAAAAAGACAGATGTATGCAAACCAAGTACATGTTAGTGTGGTATCCGAGTAGGAAATAGAGTTGGTTTCAGCATTACCAGCAGCTGGATATCATCAAAATCTGCATACACAGCACACAGAAACAACAATTCAGTAAACTGCAGACAAACAACAGTATGCTTCCACCAAGGGAAAGGATAGCAGGCAACAGCGCAGTAACAAACAACAATCTGCTCCCCATCAGAGGGCAAAGGGGCACACTGAGCAGAGGAAAAATAGATTTTTGCTTGGCAAATAACAAGAGACTGCAGCAAACAAAAAGGTTGGCCTTTTGATAAGTAGTGCAGCGGATGGTATGGATGATATATTACAAATTAGAAATCAAGCGGCAAGGCGGCTCAGGACGTCTACCTCCACATGAAGATTGCATCATGGAATGTGAGGGGCTTCAACCAAGCCTCCAAACAGAGGGAAGTACAGAACTTCTTTCTGAAGCACAGATTAGTGATAATGGGCATCTTGGAGACAAAACTGACAGAGGCAGTGTTCCAAGGGATGAAATTAAGAAGGTTTCGAAATCTTGAATTGGTACATCACATTGAGGAGGGCTCTCAAAGAAGCAGAATACTGGTCCTTTAGGATCCGGGCAAGATTACCTTTGACATATTGGAATGGCATGAACAATACATACATGGGAGGATCACTTGTCTAGCTACACAGAAATTTTTTATGCTTACCTTCGTATATGGACAGCTTAACATCCGGAAAAGAAGGAGGTTATGAAAGGGACTCAATATGCTTGGTGTGACATGGATGCACCTTGGATATTGTTTGGGGACTTTAACTCACCTTTAACAGTTGAGGATAAAAGAGGTGATATGCCAATCACATCTTATCAAGTCGTAGATTTCCAAAATTGTGTCATGCAAAATGGAATAGAGGATCTTCATCATGTGAGTTGCACATACACGTGGACCAATAATGAGGTCTTTTGTAAGTTGGACAGATGCTTGGTCAACAAGAAGTGGTTAGAGAAGGACACAAGAGGGATACCTAAATTTCCCCCACCCGATTACATTTCTGATCATACACCCTGTTTGGTCACCTTCATGGGCATCATGGACCACATCAACAAGCCTTTCAAATATTTCAACATGTGGACCGCCCATGACACCTATAATAGTGTGGTAGAGGAGCAATGGAATAGTCTAGGTTCGAGTCCGAGGGAAGGTACAACGCAGTTCCGGCTCAAACAAAAGTTGCAAAGGTTGAAGGCCACATTTAAACAATTCAACAAGCTCCACTTCCAGCACATCAAAGAAAGATCACAGCGGGCACAAGAGGAGCTTCAACAAATGTAACAATTAGGCTATACTCTTGGAGCTTTTGAAGAGAATTACCAAGCAACACGCAGGCATGCAGACCAACTAAGCCGAGCCAAGTTTCTATTCTATGTCCAAAAGGCTAAGTGTCGATATTTCCATGAAGTGGACCGGAATACAACATACTTCCATGCCTTAGTCAAAAGAACTAATAGGAGGAGGGAAATAGTAGTGCTAGAGAAAAGTGATGGGGGTACCACTACTAGTTTGGATGAGATTGTAACTGAATTTTTGGATACATACAAGGGGCTTCTTGGCACTAGCATCACAAGGACACCACTTCAAGCTAAGTGCCTTACATTTGGAAAAACTTTGAATTCTGAATAGCAAGCAGCTTTGATATTCATGCCTACGGAAGAGGACGTCAAGAGAGCCTTATTTAGCATTGGAGACCAAAAAGCCCGGGGTCGGATGGGTATGGATCCAAGTTCTTCAAGCACTCTTGGGACACTATCAAAGGAGACTTGGTGGCTGTGGTACATGAGTTCCTTAGACATGGGAAACTTCTCAAGCAATGAAATCATACACTTATATCCTTGGTGCCAAAGGTATCCCTGGCTAGTAGACTTGCGGATTTCTGGCTAGCACAGGAACTTATGCATAACTACACAAGGAAGCGGATATCTCCCAAAACCATCATGAAAATAGACCTTCAGAAGGCATTTGATACAGTGCATTGGGACTTTTTATTAAAGGCACTAGCAGGACTGCAGTTCCCACCTTCTTATGTTGATTGGATACGGGAGTGCATCACTACTACCAGTTTCTCCTTATCCCTTAATGGTGGTATATATGGTCATTTTCAAGGCGCTAGAGGGTTATGGTAGGGGGATCCTCTCTCCCCATAGCTTTTTGAGATTTGCATGGAATACTTAGCTCGGATGCTCAGTCAGAAGACACGGTGTGCGGACTTTCATTTTCACCCTAAATGTCATGAACTCCGCATAGCTCACCTTGCATATGCTGATGATCTCTTATTATTTTCCAGGGGTGACAGATCTTCCACCAGCATTCTCATGGGTTGCTTGGAGAATTTTGGGATGATGGCAGGCTTGCGACCTAACCTCAGCAAATCTTGTATTTACATGGCCGGGTTAGAGCAGGATGTGAGACAGGAATTACTCACCATCACCGGATTTCAGGAGGGACAGATGCCGTACAGATACCTAGGAATTCCCTTGGCTTCAGAGAAGTTGAAAATAGCAGATTATGACACTCTGATTGATGCTCTGCGGAGGAGGCTCACAGCATGGCCGAAGCTCACATTGTCTTATGCGGGGAGGGCCCAGTTGATCCAGTCTGTCCTGCAGGGGGTGGAGTGCTATTGGATGTCGATATTGCCTTTGCCGATCGGAGTTGTGGAGCGCATCTATAGCTTATGTCGGAGTTTCCTTTGGACATCCAAGCACCCCCCCAAACCCAATCCGGGAACAAATCTCATCAATCTGCTGTGCAACAGAAATGCCATCGGAAACCTCCCCTCAAGCATTCAACAGCGATCACCAAGCTTCCTTCTATTACCAGGGATCGCTCACAGCTCTTGGAAACCTCCCCTCAAACTCACAATCATCTGGTAACCCCAAACAGTCGAAGAACAGAGCATGGATATGTTAATTCCCAAACTCATGCGATTGATCAGATCACACCAATTTAGCTGCGGAATAAAAATCAGAAGAAGATCTGAGACTCAGAGAAACCTCCCTCTGGGCTCAGTTGGACACGAAGATCGCCGTTCAAGAAAACTCCCTTGAAGAGGATCGCGGCAGTGAAACAGAACCAAAATCGCGCAGAGAAACCTCCCTCTGGCACTCTCCGAACTCGGAAGATGGACGTCGTAAGCTAGAGATCGTCGTTGGTGAAGAAATTTACCTTTGGATCTGGAATTCTGGAATGGGAAGCTCGGCGTCGTGGCGGAGAAGAAGCAGTTACAGTAAAATTGTCACGAGCCGAGTCCAAAGAAGCACTATAGCTTCTCAAACGTTTTAAACCTCTCCTCATCTGATCGGACGGTCCAGATTGATTTGAACTGGATCAACGGTTGGATCATCTCGGATCTGAATCAAAACTTCCGGATCTTCATCAATAGACTGGATCTGCTCCTTATTAGGTCAGATGGACCAGATGCTTGACGGATGGCTCAGATCTGCTTGATTGTGGATGAACGGTCCAAATAGCTCCAAGATATAACTGCATGCAAAATTCACGGTGTTTGAGGTGTTGGTGAATTTAAATAATATTGTTTGAGGAATCAATATTTTTTTTAAATTCAAAAGTTTTTGACCAAATATTTGATCAAAGACAGATCAACTATTAATTTTATTTCGTCATAAAGTAAAGTTGACGAGATAATAAAATTAATGAATAAAATCTCCTCTTCGATTTTGTATACGTCCACACTATCGTGGCATACAAAATTCATGGGGATTTTTAAGGAGTTGATCTTGACCAAGTATTTTTGTGATTCTTAGGATTTAAAATGTTTGTCAATCCCCTAGTAGTCATACTATAGAAAAGACTTAGTAGTCTCAATTGTAATGATTGGTAATAGGACTTGGACATTAAAGTAGACTGTCTTCTTAGAACTAAGAACAATATAGGTGTATTTAATTCATTAGTTGAAACATGTTTAGTGGTGTTATCTACCAGAACCTGGAGTGTAGATACAGATGCCATCAATTATGTCCGCAATTCATTGCAGGGTTACAGGAAATCCGGCAACTAAATGAAAATTAAAACACTGTCTACATGTGCCCTACTGTAAAAATGGTAGCTGTTGTAGTGGGTAATGTTTATCTTTTGATAAGAATAAAACATGGATTTTTGAGTAATTGTCTTTACGCACCAAGTTTAGAAAGAACTAGTTTTCAGTTTCTAAACTATTCAAAGAACTTGATATTCTGCTTCTTTTAATAACAAAGTTGTTATTAAGAAAAAGAGGGAAGTTATCTGTTCTGGTACGTTGGTTGGCAATTTATAAATCCAATAACTCTCACGATACAACAAATGGAAATTAGTAACACATCTTCTAATTTTAAGAGAAAGCAACCTTCAGAAATGAACCATTAATATCTTTGGCATCTAAGGCTAGGTTATATTAATTTGAGTAGGATTCATTGGTAGCTGATGAACTTTTGGGTTCATTAGTAGTAGAAATCTTTCCAACCTGCGAGTCTTACTCGGAAGGAAAAATAACCAAGAAGTTTTTAAGTCTATGTAACGACCCAATTTTCCTCATTAAGAGTTTTAAAAGTTCTTTAAAATATTTGGAAATACTTTATGAAAATTCTAGAGATTTTTAGGAATTTATAGAGTATTTTTATGTAATTTTTGGGGTTCATTTGGTATTTTTACAAAAAGGAAGAAGTTTAAAAAAAAATAATATAAAAATTTGTTGAAGCCGGGTTTTGAACCTAAGACCCCGGACCCGAATCTGGACTTAGCCAATCAACTGGTCTGGAAACGTTTTGTTAATCATATATAGAACGAATAGTATTTAAAGAGTTGTTGGTAGCAGAAAATAATTAGAAGTAAAAAGGGGGGGGGGGGGTTTCGGCTGAGGTTCGAACCCGCAAACCCCCAACCCGGTCCAAATCTTAAGCGAAACGAGCTAGCCAAAAGACCAAGCAATTATTTCGTAAACAAATTTATAAGGAATTGGTCTTAAGCCATAACAGAATATTGGATTATAAAAGAGGAGAACTTAGGGCTTGATTAATTACCGTGACCTAAATTTTCCTTCTCCTCTCCTCGCGAGAGCTCTTCACCATTTCGGGATCCTCTCGTCGAGAGGAAGCTGTGGACGCAAGGAGGCGCCGAAGATTTCAAGTTATCCAAACCCTAGAAGCATCAGAAGATTTCTCCTTCGACTGTGAGTCAAGGAAACAAAGGTAAGTCGCTACTCACCTGCAGTAGGAGTAGTTCCGAGATCTCATCTTGTGATGTTTCCTGGATTTTCGTGTGTTAGTGCATGATCTTGTTTTGTGCCGAGTTTATGCTTGCTGGAAACTTGTGACAGATTTATAAATGCTGAAATCTCGTGTTCAGATTTATGTCTGCTAGAATTTTTTTGTGAACAACTTTAGGTAGTGCTGGAAAATTCACCATGATCACTTGTGTATGAATGGAAGCTGATTTGAGAGGGTTCATGGGTTTTGAGTTGGCTCTGAATTGGTGAATTGAGTTCGGTTGATGTCTTGCTTATTTAAACTATACTTGAATTCAGAGCATATTCAGAGACTTTAAATTGTCTTTAAAGTGATTTCCTTTTTAGTATGATAGCTGTGAATTTTGAATAGAATTAGGAAGATTGTGAATTGTTTTGTAAATACATGGTCAATTATTATGCATTATGTTGCAAGCCTAATTCTTCCAGTAGCCATGGATTTCCAGGGAAAGGAATAGGAGTAGGTGTGTAAAGCGATTTTGAAGAAGTCCTTTAGTTTACATGGGGTTTCAATTTGTCTTTTGATTCCAGATTTGGGAGGTTTCTGATTGTTTCTGACCAAAGTTGCTTTGTTCTGTCGTAGGGAATTAGATATGCTATTTTCATTCAAGTATACAGATTTGAGGTTTAGATATGTTACTTTCATTCAAGTATACAAATTTAAGGTTTAGATATGCTAGATTTTATTAAGCTTAGTATGCAGATTTTGTTAAGCTTAGTATGCAGATTTTAGATAAGCTTAGTATGCAGATTTTGTTAAGCTTAGTATGCAGATTTTAGATAAGCTTAGTATGCAGATTTTGTTAAGCTTAGTATGCAGATTTTAGATAAGCTTAGTATGGTATGCAGATTTTGTTAAGCTTAGTATGCAGATTTTAGATAAGCTTAGTATGCAGATTTTAGATAAGTTTAATATGCAGATTTTAGTTAAGTTTAATATGCAGATTTCTGTTTAAACTTGTATACAGATTTTGTCTAAACATTGCAGTGTTTGAATTTGTTTAAACATTTCAGTTTTGTAAGAAGCATTCTTTTATAAGAAAAGTATAAGAAAGATAAGGAAAAGAAAAGAAAAGGCCGAGGCCTTATGTAGATCCCAAAAGTCAAGACTTTAGGGATTTTGACACACAAGGTGCCTATTAAAATGCCGAGGCATTAAAAGAAGAAGTAATTAAGATTATAAGTATTTTACTTTTAAGAAGAGGCTAGTACCCGACTTCCGAGGTTGTAGTTAAACAAATCCAGGTGTCTAATTTCGAGGTCTTGGCCCTGGTAGACCGAGGTCTGCTCTTTTAAGATTGGTGGCTCGCTACCCCAACCTATTAGGGAACGCGCATAAGATGGTATTATGCCTGGGCCCAAGAAGAAGTTGATTATTATTTTGAAATATTAAGGTATAAGTTTTTAAGCAAGTGAAATAAGATTCAGAAAGTGTTTGAAATTCAGTAAGTTTAGTTCTTTATGCTAGCATGATTGTATAGATTTGCTTTACATGCTTAGCCCTTCAGTATGTTTCTTTTACTAGTAGATGAGCATGAGTAGATTTTCTTTTAAGCATTCAGTTTTAAATTTCAGTATATCCTCATGCATATCGAGATTTTGTGAGTTAGATAGCGCTTACTAAGCAAAATTTTGCTTATAGACTACACTTCCTCTTACTGCATATACAGGAAAGGAAAAGATATAGAAAGGAAGGCGACAAGGAGGTGTTCAAAGGATGTGTGATGCCAGGACTATGGAAGCCTTGGGACTAGGAAGAAGTTTTAATTTTAGTTCCGCATTTTAGTTATTGTAAACATTTGAGTTGTATTTTAAGTTCATGTCACTTGAGATTATTCTGTTTAGATTGCATGTAGGATGAGTTTAGTTTAATAAGTAGATAATTGTGTGTTTGATACTTATTTAACTGCGTGGTTGATTGATATGTGTTCCAGCCGCTTGTGACTGAGTATATATTGCATGTATTGTTGAATATGGTCACCGGTACAAGGGACTCTGTCGAAATTTTTCGGTAGGGTTTTCATGTGATGTTAATCATACCGGTTAAGTAGAGTTAATAGTTAAGTAACAGTCATCCTTAGAGTATAGTAGTAGTAGTAGAAGGGTGGTCGTTACAGTCTAAGGGGTATGGAGTCAAAGATATGTTGAAATTGGTTCATTCTGATTTGTGTGATCCTATGACTATCCAGACAAGAGATAGTATTGAATATTTCGTCTATTTTATAGACAACTATTCAAGATACAAATAAATTTACTTAATGTATCGCAAGACTAAGTACTTTGATTAGTTCAAATAGTACAAGGCTGATGCGGAGAAATGTTAAAGTAAAAGTCACTATGGTAATAACATAATGGCAAGTACCTCTTAGGAGAATTTAGGAGTCACTTATCAGAATTAGGGATTCAATCCCAACTAACTGCACCTGGTACACCCCAATAGAATGGTATAGAAAAAGGAAGGTATAGGACTCTTATGGAAATAAGTAGATTGATGAGTTATTTAGAATATTACCAAAATTATTTTTAGTATATACTCTGGAAACGGTAGTGAATATAGTACATTCCAAAGTCAGAACTCTCTACTCATATAGAATTGCTAAATAGGCGTAAGCCTATTTCGAAGCATATTCGGATTCGGGTAGTCCAGCACATATGCTGAAGAGAGACAATGATAAGTTGGACAGGAATTCACTTGTTTGTGGGATATCCTAGAGAAATGAAAGTAGGTTTATAGTCTTAAAAATCAGAAGGTCATTGTTAGCATCAATGACCGATTTTTAGAAAAGGACTATGTAATAAACCACGTGCCCATAAGAAAATTTGTTCTCAAGGAAATAATAAAAAACATGTCTAATCTAGTACCAATTGTACAAGATGAGATACCACAAGAAAACTGTAACACGTATCACAAATGATTTACAATTACAGAAAGTGCCTTGTCGTAGTGGAAGGGTTGTTAGGCAACCTAAAAAGATTCATGTTTTGGGAGAGTTTTTGGACTCGATCCCTGGAGGACATGAACCTGATCTCCGGACATATGACGAAGCACTCCAAGATAAAGATGTAATATCTTGGCAAAGAGTAATGAATAACAGAATTAGAATATATGTATTCTAATAAAATCTGGAAGCTTGTAGAACCACCAAATGGTGTAAAAGCCTTTAGGTATAAAAAGGTCTATAATAGGAAAAGAGGGATAGACAGGAAGATAGAAACTTTCAAAGCAAGGCTAGATGAAAAAGGAAACTTTTTCACTGGTAGCCATGCTTAAGTCTATCCGGATACTTTTTTCTATTTGGTAAGTGGATGACAAGACAACATTCCTTAATGGAAGTCTTGAAGAAAACATCCAAATAAAGCTGTTGGAATGTATACTGAAAGTCTAAGCTTTGTAAACATTCATTATGAATAAAGAATCACATTTGGTCAAATTGTCTATATTTGTTTGTAGATTGTTCATTTAATTTATATTGTATATAACATAGTATGTGGTGTCACATGCAGAAGATGATGTTATCAGTACCTTATAAATTATAAAACAGTAGCTCACGACCAAAATGGAAAAGAACAAACCATTAGATGGTCGTAGTGTAATTAGATATTAATTTATCTTAATTATATAATTACACTAGTACACTCAGAGTGTATTGAGTAGGACCATTTGAGGTCGTTTCTTTTATACTGACTTTATAAAGGAACAAAGACCTCGGTTATTATGGAAGTGTGTGCTCTTAATTCTAATATAATAACAAGCACATATATTTGATATTTATTTCTTTAATTTATCAATGGGTGAGATTTAGTTCGATGAATCAATAAGCCCGATAAGTTGGGAAATGATATCACTTATAGTGTGTGTTGTTGATTATAGAAGGAAACTGTGTCCTCGAGATACTAGGTTGATAATGTCCCCAAGAGGAGCTCATAAAGATTGTCATGCTTAAACCCTGCAGGTGGACTTAGTCCGACATGACGATAAAATTGAGTGGTACTACTCTTGGACTTAGATATTAATTAAATGAGTTGTCAGTAACTCACTTAATTAGTGGACATTCGATATCTTAAACACAGGGAGACTAACACACTCATAATAAGAAGGAGTCCAAAAAAATGTAATTTGGGATTGGTGCGGTAGTTCAATGATAGTTCTCTAGTGGAATGAATTATCATTGATAAAATTAAGTTGTGTGTTCGGGGCGAACACGGGATGCTTAATTTTATCGGGAGACCAAAACCAATTCTTTCTCTCGGTCCCTATCGTAGCCTCTTAGTAGTCATACTATACCCACCTTATACCCCAATTGAATGATTGACAATAGCTTGGGAAACAAGCTAGGGCCGACCTAGGTATAAGATTGGGTGGTCGGCCCTAGCTTGAACCCAAGCTAGTGGGGCCGGCCAAAATAAATTAAAAAGAATTTTAATTTTATTTTTTATTATGTGGAAGAAATAATTTATTAAAGAGAATTAAAATTAAATTATCTCTCTTGTAAAATTTACAAAAGATTAAAGGAAGAGATTAAATCTCTTTCCTTATTTGTAGATTGGTGAGATATTTTATTTTCTCTTTAAAAATTATTCATATGTTGATAAAATTAAAATTATAGAAATTTCTTTTATTAACCATGTAGAGATATTTAAAGAGAAATTTTAATTTTTAAAATTTCCGGAAATAAATTAGGAAGTTTTAATTATTGATTGAAACTTGTCCAATTTGTTCTCCAATGATGTGGCCGGCCAATGTAGATTTAATTAGAAAATTTTATTTTATTTTTCTCAATTAAATCATGTCAAGGAAATTAAGGAAATTTTATTGTAATTAAATTTCCTAATTTGCCTAGGTCAAGGAATATAAAAGAAGGGGTATGGGTGCCTTCAAGAGACAACCTCTATTATTTTCTCTCCCTCTTTGGTTCCTTGGTGTGACCGGTTGTAACGACCACCCTTCTTACTACTACTACTACTCTCTAAGAGTGACCGTTACTTATCTACTAACTCTACTTAACCGGTACGCTACTTAACTACGAGGAATCCCTACCGAAAAATTTCGGCAGAGTCTCCCCTGTACCGATGACCATAAACATCAATACATGCAATATAATAACCATCAGCCACATGCGGCTGGTATATTTTTTCATAACCACGCAGTAATAATGACACAACTAACAGTAGGAAATAACCCAACTAACAATGCGGAATAGACTCAATTAATCAACATAGACAAAGGAAACAACTAATACAATCTCTATCAACTTAATAACTGAAAGAAAACTCAAAAGGAGTCTTGACAGTTTCCTTAGCAAACTCATGATCTCCCCATAGTCCTGGCATCACACACCGTCACAACATCTCCTTGTCGCCTTCTTCCTTCTTATACTTTTCTTTATCTTTCTTATACTTTTCTTAAACCCAAAATACTGTTAGGGTATCTTTCGTATGCATCTATGAATGAAACTAACTATGTAACACATAATCATGCATAGAATACAAAAGAAATCTGCACACTAAGCTTAATCAAATCTGCATACAAGCTTAATCAAATCTGCTCACTTTACTAACTAACTTCTGCACTTGAAAGCCGAATAAAATTCTGCATATTAAGCTTATCTAAAATCTGCATACTAAGCTTATCTAAAATCTGCATACTAAGCTTAACAAAATCTGCATAATAAGCTTAACAAAAATCTGTTCTAAAATTAAAATTCTGCATACACGCTTATTCAAAAATCTGCATTCAAGCTTAATAGGAATCTGCATTCATGACTAGTAAAAATCTGCACACTAGTACTTAATGAAATCTACACATATTCAACAAAATATCATGCTTACTGAATAACAAAGGGGCTAAATCTGCAATGCCATTAAACAGGACTGATCATGTTTGTTAAATAGCAAAGAAAACTAATACCACATACTTAGATTAAAGGCTGTTCGTGCCCTCTAACTAGCACAAAAAGGTCTAAACAGAAAATGCTAATACATAGGGCTGTTCGTGCCCATTAATGGCACAAAACTATTAAAAACTTTGCTGGAATTCTATAAAAGAAACTAACTTTGCTTTACTTACAACAACCCATAAATCTCTAAAGGTCTACTAGACACAAACCATTTTACTGCATAATTCATTAAAGAAACTCATTCTTATACATGGCAACCCTAAAACCAATAGATGAGATATATAAATATGCCACCCAACTTAGCATGATAGGTGTCACATAGACCAACTAATCCAATGGTTAAAATACTAAACTTAAAGCTAATCATGCTCATGGAGTTAACAAGTAAAAACTAGGCTACAAATTACACTATGTATAGCTGTTCATACCCAGTATTAGCACAGAAAACTATGACTGGATTCAGCTAACTTGTTGACAGAGAACTAAATTAGCTAACCTACTGAATTTGTAACAAAAGGAATAAAACTTGCGGAATTGAAACAAAAGGAATCAAGCTTGCTGAATTGAAGCATAATAACTCAAGCTTGCTTGTTATCAGAATTGAGAGGCCTAACCATTTGCCAAACCCAATGAAACTCCTTCTCATCTTCCTACAAGAACTCACGGCAGGGAACCAAAAGAAGTGATTGCTGTGCTAACAGAACTTTACAGCATAAATCTAAAATCTGTAGAAACCCAAGCCATATACCTAACTAACCAACTAAAATCTGAAGCCAACAGAAGTAATTACATGGCAGCAACCCTACATGCTTCACCTAATCACTTCCTTCCTTTGAAACTCACGGCAGCAAAGGATGTACGGATTAATCCGAATCAAAGAAGGAAACTAAAACCTAAATCAAATCTGTCCTTCATGCCTAAACCGAACTAATTCTTCTCTTCTTTCTTTAGGGTTCACGGCAGTAAGCATCAAAACAAAACCAAGATTTCTTCACGGTAAAACTCAAGAAAACAAGGAAACACCGAAGCAAAAATCGGAGCTACTCCTACTGCAGGTGAGAAGCAACTCACCTTAGGCTTTCCTTGACTTACAACCGACGGCAGCTTCTAGGGTTTGCGGAGAGATGAAGATCCCGGCTCTTCTTTGTGCACCGCGCGCTCTCCTTGCCAAGAGAAACTCGGACTTGTGAAGAATCCGCGGAGAAGGGAGCTCGCCGGCCGCCGGAAAACCAACCCTAGCCGCCGCTGCGTTTCCGCCCAAGAGGAGCGCCGTCGCGTGAAGGAGAAGAATTTTGAGAGAAAATGTTTTGGTTTTCCAAAAATCCAAAACCTAATTCCCTTTCTTATAACTAGAGTTTTTTTTATTATTAACTATACCTTAAATATAATCCATTCTTTCCTTACTTAACAAAAACTCGCTGGCACAGCTGGTTGGCTGCGTTTTGCTTAAGGCACAGCTCACGGGTTCGAGTCTCGCCTGCAACTATTTTTCTTCCTATTTATTCTCTATTCATTAACTACTGCTTAAATATTATTCACTCCATATAAGGTTAACAAAACCGTGTAGCTCAGCTGGTTGGGCCGGTTTTGCTTGGGTCAGTCCAACCCGAGGTCGTGGGTTCGAATCTCACCTTCAACGTTTTTTTTTTAAACTTCTTTCTTTTTGTAACCCTACTAAACGACCTCCAAAAATTGCATAAAAATACTCTAAAAATTTCTAAAAATCTCTAGAATATTTTAAAAGCATTTTCAAATATTTTTATGGACATTTGGAACTCGAAATAGGAAAAATTGGGTCGTTACAATTCCCCATACCTTATAAAAAGTTCGTCCTCGAACTTAGAATAGCTCTGGATATTTCTGTCTCATACTGTCCTCCCGCTCCCAAGTGACTTTCTCGTGCTTCTGGTTCTGCCAGACGACCTTCACTAGTGGTACTTCTTTGCTTCTTAGTCTCTTGACTGCTCTGTCCACTATCTGTGTAGGTCTACTCTCATAGCTAAGATCCTCTTGGATCTGCACTGTCTGAGGCTGAATCACTTGGCTAGGGTCGTGAATACGCTTCTTTAGCATAGAGACATGAAATACATTGTGTATTGCTGACATGTCTTGTGGTAAGTTCAGCTTGCAAGCTACCTTCCCAATCCTGTCTGTAATCAGGTAAGGTCCTATATAGCGAGGACTTAATTTGCCCTTCTTGCCAAATCTCATCACTCTCTTCATAGGAGCAACCTTGAGAAAGACTGGGTCTCCTACTTGGAATTCCAGTGGCCTACGGCGTGTGTCAGCATAGCTTTTCTGTCTACTCTGGGCAGTCTCAATTCTCTGTCTGATCTTCTGAATAACTTGAGTGGTTTCTTCTATCATCTCAGTCTGGATGCCCAGCTCTACTTCCATTTCTCTTCTTTCTCCAGCTTCTTGCTAGCATATAGGTGATCTGCACTTTCTACCATACAATGCTTCATATGGTGCCATCCTGATGGTGGCTTGGTAGCTGTTGTTGTAGGCAAACTCAGCTAAGTACAGATACTTGCACCAACTTCCCTTGAAATCTAATGCACAAGCCCTGAGCATATCTTCTAGAATCTGATTTACTCGCTCTGTCTGTCCATCAGTCTGAGGATGGAAGGCTGTGCTGAACTTGAGTTTGGTGCCTAGTGCAGTCTGAACACACTCCCAAAAGTGAGAGGTGAAGCGCCCATCTCTATCAGAAATAATAGATTTCGGAACTCCATGAAGTCTGATCACTTCCTTAACGTATATTTGTGTCAACTGCTCTATAGAGTGGGACACCTTGATGGCTAGAAAATGGGCAGACTTAGTCGATCTGTCCACTACTACCCATATTGCGTCATATCCATTCGTAGTTCTTGGAAGACCTATTATGAAGTCCATGGATATGTCTTCCCACTTCCACTCTGGTATTGAAAGAGGTTGTAACATTCCTCCTGGTCTCTGGTGCTCTGCTTTGACTCTCTGGCATGTCAGGCAGGCACTGACATATTTCGCAACATCTCTTTTGAGTCCAGCCCATCAGAACCTCTGTTCATTAAGTCCATGAAGACCGCTGGTGCCTTAGTCACACCAAAAGGCATGACTACAAACTCGTAGTGTCCGTATCTGGTCCTGAAAGCCGTTCTGGGTATATCCCTTTCTTTAACTTTCAACTGATAGTACCTAGAGCGCAGGTCTATCTTTGAGAACGTTGTTGCCCCTCTCAACTGATCAAATAAGTCGTCGATCCTGGGGAGGGGGTACTTGTCCTTAACTGTTACTTTGCTTAGCGCTCTAAAATCTATGCACATCCGCTAGATCCGTCTTTCTCCTTAACGAACAACTCTGGAGCTCCCCGAGGTGAATGACTAGGGCGGATGAAACCCTTGTCAAGTAGCTCCTGAAATTGTTCTTGTAACTCTTTTAGCTCTGCTAGAGACATTCGGTACGAAGCTTTTAAAATTGGACCGGTACCAAGAACCAATTCAATTTCAAACTCCACTTCTCTGTTGGGAGGTAGTCCAGGTAGCTCTTCTGGAAATACCTATGGATACTCACAGACTACCCGAACATCTTCCTGCTTGGGTCTTTCTTGTTATCTTTATCTTTCTAGTTCTGATTACTTGACTGGGGTCTCTGTTTCCCCACTGTCTTGTCTTCTATCTTGACTGGCTTGTGTTGCGTTTGTTGTACCTTGATGTTGTTCAGATAGTGCTCACTAATGCCCTGCTGACCAGCTCTTCACCAATCTATGGTCGGTGAGTTTCACTACTCACATTAGGTATTATTTCTGGTCTCGGCATTAGGAGCATCAGTCTGACTCGTTCTTTCACTGTACTTACTAACTATAGGCAAAGGTGAGCTAGCCTGTTAAATCTTTTAACCGCTTCTTCTACTGGTAGGTCACCTTGTCTGAATTCCATAAGCTCCTCATACTGTTTATTGGTGATCCGTTGACGGAAGACTTCTTCGTAAAACTCTGTCTCAAGGTCAACCCAGCTCATCTGGTTGACTGCTCTCTTACTCTTAACTCGCTCCCATCACATATAAGCATCTCCAGATAGGTAGAAAGAGGCACACTTAATGGTATCAACCTTCTCGACTTCTGGTCAGTCAAGAAACTCCATTGTGCTCTCAAATGTCTTGAACCAAGCCTGGGCATCCCATGGCTCAGCTTTATGGTTTCAGTTTCAGCCACTGGATGAGGTATGCTTCTTGTCTTCTAGGTGTTGTGGCGACTTCCAGGGCAACTGATAGGACTTCAGTCACCAGTGGGGTCTCCACATTGATGGTTGGGGGAGTGGGAGGAGCTGGCTGCTGATTTGCCATCAGGTTGGCAATCACTTGTTGCTGCTCTACTACTTGTCTCTGGAGTTGGGCAACAACTTCAGAGAGATTGGGCTCAGTTAATCTAAGCTTTTCGTTCTCCTGATCTTGGTTCTCAGTACGAACGGTACGGGAACGTTCTCTTCTTGCCATCAAGTCAGGTAGAGGGAAAGAAAACTTAAAATTATCACTATACTTTCTAGATATATCTTACTTATACATGATTCTTGACTTTCAACACCTATGAGTAGGTACTTCTAAACATTTCTCTGTCCTTTCTAAACATACATATTGTATATGAAGAAAGAAAACAAAACTTCTATCTTACTAAAGCGCATATAAGCAATTACTCCATACTGCAAATAATAAAGAAAGCATAAAAGGAAAAACTTAAATACTTTCTTACTTGAAGACGGCAAGGCTGATGCTGATGTGTGTGTGATGCTGGAGAATGGGAACTGCTCTGATACCAACTGTAACGACCACCCTTCTTACTACTACTACTACTCTCTAAGAGTGACCGTTACTTATCTACTAACTCTACTTAACCGGTACGCTACTTAACTACGAGGAATCCCTACCGAAAAATTTCGGCAGAGTCTCCCCTGTACCGATGACCATAAACATCAATACATGCAATATAATAACCATCAGCCACATGCGGCTGGTATATTTTTTCACAACCACGCAGTAATAATGACACAACTAACAGTAGGAAATAACCCAACTAACAATGCGGAATAGACTCAATTAATCAACATAGACAAAGCAAACAACTAATACAATCTCTATCAACTTAATAACTGAAAGAAAACTCAAAAGGAGTCTTGACAGTTTCCTTAGCAAACTCATGATCTCCCCATAGTCCTGACATCACACACCGTCACAGCATCTCCTTGTCGCCTTCTTCCTTCTTATACTTTTCTTTATCTTTCTTATACTTTTCTTAAACCCAAAATACTGTTAGGGTATCTTTCGTATGCATCTATGAATGAAACTAACTATGTAACACATAATCATGCATAGAATACAAAAGAAATCTGCACACTAAGCTTAATCAAATCTGCATACAAGCTTAATCAAATCTGCTCACTTTACTAACTAACTTCTGCACTTGAAAGCCGAATAAAATTTTGCATATTAAGCTTATCTAAAATCTGCATACTAAGTTTATCTAAAATCTGCATACTAAGCTTAACAAAATCTGCATAATAAGCTTAACAAAAATCTGTTCTAAAATTAAAATTCTGCATACACGCTTATTCAAAAATCTGCATTCAAGCTTAATAGGAATCTGCATTCATGACTAGTAAAAATCTGCACACTAGTACTTAATGAAATCTACACATATTCAACAAAATATCATGCTTACTGAATAACAAAGGGGCTAAATCTGCAATGCCATTAAACAGGACTGATCATGTTTGTTAAATAGCAAAGAAAACTAATACCACATACTTAGATTAAAGGCTGTTCGTGCCCTCTAACTAGCACAAAAAGGTCTAAACAGAAAATGCTAATACATAGGGCTGTTCGTGCCCATTAATGGCACAAAACTATTAAAAACTTTGCTGGAATTCTATAAAAGAAACTAACTTTGCTTTACTTACAACAACCCATAAATCTCTAAAGGTCTACTAGACACAAACCATTTTACTGCATAATTCATTAAAGAAACTCATTCTTATACATGGCAACCCTAAAACCAATAGATGAGATATATAAATATGCCACCCAACTTAGCATGATAGGTGTCACATAGACCAACTAATCCAATGGTTAAAATACTAAACTTAAAGCTAATCATGCTCATGGAGTTAACAAGTAAAAACTAGGCTACAAATTACACTATGTATAGCTGTTCATACCCAGTATTAGCACAGAAAACTATGACTGGATTCAGCTAACTTGTTGACAGAGAACTAAATTAGCTAACCTACTGAATTTGTAACAAAAGGAATAAAACTTGCGGAATTGAAACAAAAGGAATCAAGCTTGCTGAATTGAAGCATAATAACTCAAGCTTGCTTGTTATCAGAATTGAGAGGCCTAACCATTTGCCAAACCCAATGAAACTCCTTCTCATCTTCCTACAAGAACTCACGGCAGGGAACCAAAAGAAGTGATTGCTGTGCTAACAGAACTTTACAGCATAAATCTAAAATCTGTAGAAACCCAAGCCATATACCTAACTAACCAACTAAAATCTGAAGCCAACAGAAGTAATTACATGGCAGCAACCCTACATGCTTCACCTAATCACTTCCTTCCTTTGAAACTCACGGCAGCAAAGGATGTACGGATTAATCCGAATCAAAGAAGGAAACTAAAACCTAAATCAAATCTGTCCTTCATGCCTAAACCGAACTAATTCTTCTCTTCTTTCTTTAGGGTTCACGGCAGTAAGCATCAAAACAAAACCAAGATTTCTTCACGGTAAAACTCAAGAAAACAAGGAAACACCGAAGCAAAAATCGGAGCTACTCCTACTGCAGGTGAGAAGCAACTCACCTTAGGCTTTCCTTGACTTACAACCGACGGCAGCTTCTAGGGTTTGCGGAGAGATGAAGATCCCGGCTCTTCTTTGTGCACCGCGCGCTCTCCTTGCCAAGAGAAACTCGGACTTGTGAAGAATCCGCGGAGAAGGGAGCTCGCCGGCCGCCGGAAAACCAACCCTAGCCGCCGCTGCGTTTCCGCCCAAGAGGAGCGCCGTCGCGTGAAGGAGAAGAATTTTGAGAGAAAATGTTTTGGTTTTCCAAAAATCCAAAACCTAATTCCCTTTCTTATAACTAGAGTTTTTTTTATTATTAACTATACCTTAAATATAATCCATTCTTTCCTTACTTAACAAAAACTCGCTGGCACAGCTGGTTGGCTGCGTTTTGCTTAAGGCGCAGCTCACGGGTTCGAGTCTCGCCTGCAACTATTTTTCTTCCTATTTATTCTCTATTCATTAACTACTGCTTAAATATTATTCACTCCATATAAGGTTAACAAAACCGTGTAGCTCAGCTGGTTGGGCCGGTTTTGCTTGGGTCAGTCCAACCCGAGGTCGTGGGTTCGAATCTCACCTTCAACGTTTTTTTTTTAAACTTCTTTCTTTTTGTAACCCTACTAAACGACCTCCAAAAATTGCATAAAAATACTCTAAAAATTTTTAAAAATCTCTAGAATATTTTAAAAGCATTTCCAAATATTTTTATGGACATTTGGAACTCGAAATAGGGAAAATTGGGTCGTTACACCGGTCATCCTCTCCCTCTCTTCCTCTTGTGGTGGCCGAACCTCTCTCTCTCCATTGGAGCTCTTGTGGTGGCCGGATACTACTCGGAGAAGAAGATGAAGAAGGAGAGAAAACTAGTATCTCTTAGAGCTTGGTTAGTGTTTTGATTTTCTTCCTTGGTGAAGCTTTTCCTTTGTGGCCGAACCTAGCAAGGAGGAGAAGGTGGTTGGTGGTTTCTCATCTCGGAAGATCGTTGCTCACACAACGTTCGAGGTTAGAAGAGGAATACGGTAGAAGATAAAGAGATTTTTTTCTACAAGGTATAACTAGTAATTTTTCTTTCCGCATCATACTAGTTATTTATGAAAATAATATCAAATACAAGAGGCTTACGTTCTAGAATTTCGAATATGTTTTTCGATGTTGTGTTCTTTTGTTTTTTCTTTTCCTTGTGATTTGATTGTTCTATTTGGTTAACCTAAAGTTATTTTAGGAAATTAAATATTAGCTTTCTATAAAAGGTTTTGTCTAGTTGGTGGTGGTTGCTCCAATATCCAAGAAGGCCATGTGCCTCGCCACGTCAGTACTGGGAACCAATTATGAAAATTAATATTTAATGGAATTAATAACTTAAGGAGATTTGGGTCGAACGTGTTAAGTTCCGCAGGAGATCCAAGCCAAAACCTAAAAAAACAAATAGATTAAGTTTTGGATCAAACGTGTTAAGTTCCGCAGGCGATCCAAAATTTAATTTAAAAGAACACATGGTTGCTAGGAAAAGGTTCAGATCTTTGTACAAAATTTTTGTACAGTGGAACCTATAGGTTTTCCGAGTAGTAACCAACAATTGGTATCAGAGCTAGGGTTTTGCCTCTGTGTATTTGGTATTTAGTTTAATTATGCACATGTCATACATAATTTGGGCAGGTTAATAGTAGGATGTGCTAACTTTGTGGATGCAGGATCTAACTATTATGGCTTTTAGTTATTATGTGTGTGATTGGACCTTTGGACATGTCAAGGGCATTTATCTGTGTGTGCATGATTGTATTAAAATATAGCAGGAGCTGTATTTAGTTTTATTAGGATTTTATTTTTAATCTATATACATGTACATTCCTTTTATGGAATATAGGATCAAAAATGTAAAATTCTATTTATGTCGCGGATCGAATCTTGCAAAGCGTGGAACCTTCTATGGACCAGAGGCGCAGCGAAACTAGGAGCAAGATGGATGCGACAGCTAGATCCGGTGGCGGTGGCCAAATATGACAGCAGCTTGGGATGACAACACAACTAGAGATAAAAGCCTTAATAGTTGAAATTAGATTTTCTATTTATTGCTTTTATATTGTGCTGTGTGTGCATGTTAGTTTACAAGTTTAGTAGGCTAGCATAGTTAAAAATTCCTCATTTATAAATAACTAAATGGGAGAGGGATTTTTAAATAAATCCCATGGTCTCCATTACTGGTTTGTAAGTGATGCAAATAAGCTTGCGCGTTGGCTCTGAGTGCCTTCCTCCATAACGGATGAGCTTGTTTGCGGATCACTAGAACAGACTTCCATTTTTGGATGAGTATAGGAAGTTAATTAAGAGCGTGTGATCTTCCCCAACGGAAGGGGCATAATCTTATTAATGGACTTCGTGTCAAGTAATGGTATACACTTAGACACATTTAATAGTATTCTCCCCATCGAAGTCACTGCTATTATTTGTGTGACCAAATGATACCAACTATTAATTTTATTTGTCAAAAAGTTAGGTTGACAAGATAATAAAATTAATGGGTTAAAACTCTTATTTTACAAATGTTGAATTTGTATACGTCCACACTAACGTGGCATACAAAATTCACGGTGTTATGTGGTGTTGATTAATTTAAAATGGTATTGTTTGAGGAATCAATATTATTCTAAATTTAGAGTTCTGACCAAAAGTTATGAGTGATTCTTAGGATGACTTTCAACCCACTATCCATCATACTTCAACAAAATAGACTTACACATAGATTGGAAAAGGAACCTGGACATTGTTCTGACTGCTGAAAGCTATAAATTTGTACTGACTGAACCTTGTCCTGATGCACCCACTGATGAATCTACCCAAGAGGAGATTGAATATCATAAGAGATGGGTAAAGGCAGATGAGATGGCGCGGTGTTACATTTTGGCTTCAATGTCAAATGTATTGCAATATCAGCATCAAGATTTACCAACAGCTTATGATATTATGAACAATCTTAAGGAGCTCTTTGGTCATCAGGATAGGGCTTCTAGACAAGAAGCTATGAGAAAGATAATGACAGCCACCATGCAAGAGGGTACTCCTGTAAGGGATCATATCCTAAAGATGATGGCTTATCCGAACGAGATATGCATCCTTGGAGGAGAAATTGATGGGAAACCCGGATCGATATGATCCTCCAACGCTACCTAGAAGTTTTGAGCCGACTGAACTATAATATGAATAAAAGGATTTATTCATTAGGGGAACTACTGACGTAACCAAGCAAGAATGATTATTTCGTCACAATTCTCAAATTCACTTTCTTGAAAATGGTTCTACTTCTAAACCAAGAGGAAAGAAGAAGAAAAAACAAGCTCAAGAAAGAAAGTGAATAAATCTCAGTCTCGGGATTTAAAGCTGGAGTGAAGAAGCCGAAGGGCAAGTGCTTCATCTGCAAGCAGGCAGGACATTGGAAGGCGGACTGTCCTCGTAGGAACCAAAACAAAGGTATATCTCATGCTCTAGTTGTTGAAATATGTTTAGCGGTGTTATCTACCAGTACCTGGTGTGTAGATACGGGAGCCACTGATCATGTCTACAATTCTTTGCAGGGGTTCCAGGAAACCCGACGACTTTCTGAAGGGGAGATTACCGTCTACATGGGCAATGCTACTAAGGTGGCAGCTGTTGCAGTGGGAGACGTCTACTTATCTTTTAGTAGAAATAGAAATTTGGTTTTAAGAAATTGTCTTTATGTACCCAGTTTTAGAAAGAATTTAATTTCAATTTCTAAACTGTTTTTAGATGGATATTCAGTTTCTTTCAGTAACGATGTAGTTATTAAAAGAAATAAAGTGATTATCTGTTCTGGTGCATTACTTGGCAATTTGTATACTTTAAATCCAATTTCTTTCACAAAGCAAAATATGGAAATTTATAACTCATCTTCTAATTCTAATAAGAGAAAAGAACCTTCGGAAATGAATCAAGCATATCTTTGGCATCTAAGGCTTGGTCATATTAACTTAAGTAGGATTCAGAGGCTTATAGCCGATGGATTTTTGAGTTCATTAGAGTTGGAAAATTTTTCAACTTGTGAATCCTGCTTAGAAGGAAAAATGACCAAGAGGCCGTTCAAAGCCAAGGGGTATAGAGCCAAAGAAGTGTTAGAATTGGTTCACTCTGATTTGTGTGGTCCTATGTCTGTCCAAGCAAGAGGAGGTTTTGAATATTTGTCTCTTTCATAGACGATTATTCAAGATACGGATACATTTACCTAATGCGCCGCAAGTCCGAGTGCTTTGATAAGTTCGAAGAATACAAGGCTGATGTGAAGAAACGATTAGGTAAAAGTATCAAGACACTACGATCTGATCGTGATGGCGAATACCTCTTAGGAGAGTTTAGGAATTAATTATCAGAGGCAGGGATTCAATCCCAATTGTCTGCACCTGGAACACCCCAACAGAATGGTGTAGCAGAACGAAGGAACAGGACTCTTATGGAGATGGTTAGATCAATGATGAGTTATTCAGAATTACCAAATTCGTTTTGGGGATATGATCTGGAAACAGTAGTATACGTTCTGAACTTAGTACATTCTAAATCAGTTTCTTCTACTCCCATAGAATTGTGGAATGGGCGAAAACCAGTCTAAGACATATTCGGATTTGGGGTAATCCAGCACATGTGCTGAAACCAGATGCTGATAAGTTAGAATCCCGTACAGAAGTTCGCGTGTTTGTAGGATATCCCAAAGGAACGAAAGGTGGTTTATTTTATAGTCCTAAAGACCAGAAGGTCATTGTTAGCACCAATGCCCAGTTTTTAGAAGAAGACTATATAATGGATCACAAACCCAGTAGCAAAGTTGTTTTAGAAGAACTTAGAGAGGACACGTCTACTTCAGTACCAGCAGTACAAGATGAAGTACCACAAGAGACTGCAACACGTGTCACACATGATACACCACCACAGATAGTGCCTCGTCGTAGTGGGAGGGTTGTAAGGCAGCCTGAAAGATTCATGTTTTTAGGAGAGTCTTCGGACTTAATCCCGGGTAAACATGAACCTGATCCACGAACGTATGACGAAGAAACTCTTGACCTTGATTCACTCCTTTTGATGTGTGTCAAAAAGGGGAAGAATGTCTAGAGAATGTTCAAGGAAGAACATTGGAGTTAGTGGGAGAGTTTGTTGATCACGACGAGTGAAGTTGTGAACAACGATAACTTACTCTTCAGAGGGAGAGTTTGTTGACTTGTGCCAATAGGGGGAGAATGAAGGGTTTAAGTTAGGCCTTCATTATCTAAGAAGGAGGTTGCCTTCTTAGAAGGAGAATGTAAGGTTGTAACTTATATTTCATTACCTAGTGGCATGAGGAAAGTTGAGGCTATTGGATTAGCCTAACTTAAAAGGTATTGTCAAACATCAAAAAGGGGGAGATTGTTGGTGCAACCTTAGGTCAAGGTTGACCTGGTTGACCCGACTCGAGTTGACCTGACTCGAGTTGTATTTTGATGTTTGACAAAATCAGAAGAGTTGTATTTTGATGGGAGAGTGTTGGTGCAACCTTATGGTCAAGGTTGACCTGGTTGACCCGAGGTGAATTGACCTGACTGGGAAAAGTCCAAGCAGGGAGCTTGGCACGGGAAAAGTCTAAGCAGGGAGCTTGGCGTGGGAAAAGTCCAAGCAGGGAGCTTGGCACGGGAAAAGTCCAAGCAGGGAGCTTGGCATGGGAAAAGTCCAAGCAGGGAGTTTGGCATGGTGAAAAGTCCAAGCAGGGAGCTTGGCACGGGAAAAGTCCAAGTATGGAGACTTGGCACGGAGAAGTCCAAGTATGGAAGCTTGGCACATGGGAAGTCGGAGAGGGCTCGGTAGCTCGTTCTCCGGACTGAGGTCAGAGAGGGCTCGGGAGCTCGTTCTCTGGACCGGATGTGGAAAGTCCTGGTGAGTGAAGCCAGACAGTCGGAAAGTCCTAGTGAGTGAAGCTAGGCAGTTGGGAAGTCCTGGTGAGTGAAGCCAGGCAAGGGAAAGTCCTGGTGAGTGAAGCCAGGCAGACGGAAAAGTCCTGGTAGATTGGAAATCCTGGTGAGTGAAGCCAGGTGAAAATCCTAGTGAGTGAAGCTAGGTGAAAGGGAAAGTCCTGCTGAGTGAAGCCAGGCAGTGGGAAAGTCCTGGTGAGTGAAACCGGGCAGATTGGAAATCCTGGTGAGTGAAGCCAGGTGAAAACCCTAGTGAGTGAAGCTAGGTGAAAGTCCTGGTGAGTGAAGCCGGGCAAGGGAAAATCCAGATGGATCAAGGATGATCGGACATCTGGTGTTGAGAAGGTCAAGTAGGTTAAGGGAGTGACCGGATACTTGACACGAAGAGAAAAGTCCAAGTGGGTCAAAGGGATTGACCGGACAGTTGGTGGGGAGTCTTAGCAGGTCAAGGGAGTGACCGGATGCTAAGCATGATGTACCAACAGGTCAAGGTTGACCGGATGTTGGTTTGGGAGACTTGGGACTTGGTTTGGGCAAAAACCAAGCTCTGGATCGGTCTGCAGACCGATCCAGTGATACGTTTGTGTATCTGATCGGTCTGGTGACCAATCAGATAACAAAAAGAAGGCAATCATGGTTCTGTGGGCTTACTGATCGGTCTGGGGACCGATCAGCATGGAGCCTGATCGGTCCCCGGGACCGATCAGGGACGCTACCACCTGAGGTGGGATCGGTCCAGGGACCGATCAGATTCCACGCAGAGTTGGGCAACTCTGAAGTTTTCTAATCGGTCCGGGACCGATCAGATAGGCCCGATCGGTCCCCACGACCGATCAGTAGGCCTGCACCGATCGGTGAAGCTCGATCGGTTCGATCTCAGCCGCCGTGAGTAACAACGCCAGGTTCTCGCCTTCGCCTTCGTTGCGGGTTCTTCGCACGTGTAATATAAAGAGGTCGAGGGCTGGTGAGACTCTCTTCTTCTAGCTTGCCGCGCGATCTGAGCTTTGTTTGAGCTCTCCCCAGTAAGCTTCATGTGAGCTTCCAGTCGACGGTCAGCTGCTGCTGTTGTCCGAGAAGTTGTTGCTTCACAGGTAGTCGACGAGAAGGCGAGTTAGTGTTTGTACATTGTTCTTGTCTTTCTACTTGTATTTCTTGTACTCCTTCTTGTTGTTGCAAGTTTTGTGGCGAGGTTTCTCCACCCAGAAGGAGTTCATATTAGCCGGTTTTCCGGGGGCTCATCCACCGACGGATTGACTGGACTCGTCCACCTTACGGACACGCCGAGGAGTAGGAGCCCTAATCTCCGAACCTCGTTACATCCTTGTGTTAAGGTTTGGTTTTCTTCTCTTTCGTTTCTTTGTTGTATTTTTCGTTGCGCTAACTTTGATTTGTAGAAAGAAACGAGTAATTTGGGGCGGCTATTCACACCCCCCTCTCTAGCCGCGATCATCGATCCTAACAACAACGTCCGAGGTTAGAAGAGGAATACGGTAGAAGATCAAGAGGTCTTTCTAAAAGGTATAACTAGTAATTTTTGTTTCCGCATCATACTAGTTATTTATTGAAATAATACTAAATACAAGAGGCATACGATTCTAGAGTTTCGAATTTGTTTTCGATATAGTGTTCTTTTGTTTTTCTTTCCCTTGTGATTTGATTGTTCTTTTTGGTTGACCTAAAGTTATTTTAGGAAATTAAATATTAGCTTTCCATAAAAAGTTTTGTCTAGTCGGTGGTGGTTGTTCCCATATCCAAGAAGGCCATGTGCCTCGCCACGTCAGTACTGGGAACCAATTATGGAAATTAATATTTAATGGAATTAATAACTTAGGTGATTTGGATCAAACGTGTTAAGTTCCGCAGGAGATCTAAGTCTAATCCTAAAAGAACAAATAGATTAAGTTTTGGATCAAACGTGTTAAGTTCCGCAGGCGATCCAAAATTTAATTTAAAAGAACACATGGTAGTTAGGAAAAGGTTCAGACCTTTATACAAAATTTTTGTACAGTGGAACCTCTAGGTTTTCCGAGTAGCAACCAACAGAAGGCCCCCCAGAAGCTGATCCCTGAAAATGGTCATGAAACCTTCAGGAGGGGATGAAGGATGCTCGTTGGGTGTGGGGATACGAAGTTCATAATCCCTATTAAGTCTCAGGTCAGATCGAATCACGGACAAGTCATGACTATCTATATTAGAAATGAAACACGAATACCAAAGGGAGGCTTACCGTCAGCCATTATCAAGATGAGGAAAGTTGGAGAAGAGGTCAGTCGAGAAGAGGAAGAACACCAGGTGTGAAGAGTCTAGAAGGGGAAGGGTTGAGACACCAGGAACGACGAGGGAACGAGAAGATGAAGGCAGTCGAAACGCTCAAGGCAACGGCAACGAACTGCCTTTAGGGCTTATAAAGTGGGTTTCCTAGGGAATATCGAAAAGATGTGTCGAGTATATTCTTGGGTAAGGTGCCCAAAGCCGTCCGATCACAGAACGACATGCTCTTCTGGGAGGTCGTGTACAAAAAGGAGTGGAGTCGACGGCGTCATACGACGTAAGCAATAAAGGCATGGGATAGGTGTGTATTAATGATGGACGTGATAAGGAAATCATGAAAGGTAGCGGGCGTACGAAAACATCGGTCACGCAATTTTCTTAGGAAACGGCGAAGAAAATGGGCGGGAAAGAAATTCGAATATGGCGAGGCCACAAAACATCCTTTGCTTGAGGATTGAGTAAGATTTTAATATTTTTGTCCTCACAATGCATCTGATATGTTATATTTCTTGATTGCAGACGAAGTCGAAGCAATCTCTTCAAGTAATCCCTGGTTGGGAATACACACCCAGGTCGACAACATCTAGCCTGGTCGGGAATACGTCCCTAGGTCGGCAACATCTATCCTGGTCGGGGAATCACCCCCAGGTCGGCAACATCTATCTCCGAATGGGTTTTCATAAGAATTCTCGGTCAGTTGTACCAGACTCTCGCCCCAGTGCGAGTTATAAGTGAGCAAGGCTCTCACGCCCAACGACCTTCCCGGTCGGCTGTTCCAGACTCTCGTCCCAGTGCAAGTTATAAGTGAGCAAGGCTCTCACGCCCAACGAGCTTCCCGGTCGGTTGTTCCAGACTCTCGCCCCAGTGCGAGTTATAAGTGAGTAAGACTCTCACGCCCAACGACCTTCCCGGTCAGCTATTCTAGACTCTCGCCCCAGTGCGAGTTATAAGTGAGCAAGGCTCTAACGCCCAACGACCTTCTCGGTCGGCTATACCAGACTCTCGTCCCAGTGCGAGTTATAAGTGAGCAAGACTCTAATGGCCAACTGTTGGTTAGTCCTAGGAAAATCATACCGGTTCCACTGTACAATAATAAATAAATAAATAAATAAATAATTCAAAATGAACAAATCAACTTATATTACCAAACTCATCCATCAATCAAATTTAAAGATGTAAAAATTTTAAATAATCAAATAAGTTTATATTGAGAGTTTGGTAATATATAAATGAATCATTTCAACCAAACCCAATTTCAATTTTAGTTCATTTTATATTCAATTTAATTTGACTCAATTATCTCAGTAAACAAACTTAAACAGCATAAACTTGTCTCAAAACAGAGAATTAAAGTTACTCTGTGTGAGTCATGGAAGTGTGAGAAGTCCAACAATGCTGCATAGAAAAGCAATCGCAGAAGCCAAAGCGAAGGCAGGCATGTTCCCCTTCCCAAACAAAGCATCCCATGGGCCTACTCCAAGAGCAACGATCACCTACAGAATCGAAGCATGCAGCAATGAGTTAGCAAAAGGCCTGTACAGTTCAAAACTTACTACAAAGTTAAATGACAAAATTGTAAGTTCAGATAAATAGTTTGAACTAAAACAACATAAGAAACACACCTGAGGAATAACGATTGAATTGTTCAAAATTCCAGCGCAAAGTCCTGCGAAGGATGGTGAAAAAAATTGTAAGTGGATGGTGAAAATTAATATATAGTTAGTGTTGGAGTATATACTAAAAGCCTAGCTTTTGTATAAACATTTATAAGGATCATATTGGTTAAGTGTCTACATTTATATATACCAAATGCAGATATTCAATTAATTTATATTGTAGATAATATAGTGTGTGGTGTCACACACAGAAGATTGTGTTATCGGTTCTTTATAAATTATAAACAGTAGCTCACGACTAAGATGGAAAGGAACAAACCATTGGAATAGTCGTAGTGTAATTAGACATTAGTTTATATTGACTAATAAATTACACTAGCACACTTTAAGTGTATTAAGCAGGATCATTTAAGGTAAGTTCTTTTTATACTGATTTAATAGAAGAACTAGACCTTAGTTATTATGGAAGTGTGTGCTCTTAAATCAAAATGCCCGATAAGTTGGGATATGATGTTACTTATAGTGTGACTTGTTGATTATAGAAGGAAACTGTGTCCTAGTAATTTAGGTTGATAATGTCCCCAAGAGGAGCTCATAAAGATTGTCATGTTAAATCCTGCAGGTGGACTTAGTCCGACATGATGATAAGGTTGAGTGGTACTACTCTTGGATTAAGATATTAATCAAATGAGTTGTCAGTAACTCACTTAATTAGTGGACATTCGACATCTTAAACACAGGGAGACTAACACACTCATAATAAGAAGGAGCCCAAAAATGTAATTTGGGATTGGTGCGGTAGTTCAATAATAATTCTTTAGTGGTATGAATTATTATTGATGAAGTTAAGTTGTGTGTTCGGGGCGAACACGGGAAGCTTAATTTCATCGGGAGACCAAAATCAATTCCTCCTCTCGGTCCCTATCGTAGCCTCTTGTATATAGAGATTTATATCCACCACATACCCACCTTCTTACCCATCCTAATGGGGCCGGCCAAGGTAGCTTGGAGCCCAAGCTAGGGCCGGCCAAGACCAAGTGGATGAGCTAAGTTCGTGGCCAGCCAAAGCTTGGGTCCCAAGCTTAGGTGGCCGACCACTAGAAAATTAAAAGGAATTTTTATTAAAATTATTTCTTATGTGGATATTATGGTTTTAAAAGAGAGTTTAAAATTTAAATCTTTCTTTTTATAACTTTCTACAAAAGATTAAGAAAAGATTTGAAATCTTTCCTTATTTGTAGATTGAAAGGAGTTTTTAATTTTGAGAAAACTTTCCTTTTTAACCATGTTCATGATTTAAAAGAAAGTTTAAAAATTAAATATTCTCTTTTATTAGTTTCTACAAAAGATTAAGAAAAGATATGATATCTTTCCTTATTTGTAGATTGAAAAGAGATTTTAATTTTTAGAGATAACTTTCCTTTTTAGAAATTATCCACATGTTTAAAAGAAAAATTTTAATTTATAAAATTTCCTTTTTACTAACCAATCATGAAGGGATTAAAATTATTGAAATTTTTTATAAATTTTTGGAAACAAATTAGGAAGTTTTAATTCTTGTTTTAATTAAAACTTTCCTTGTTTTGGAGAGAAAGTGGCCGACCATTGAAATTGAGAAAAGAAATTTGATTTTAATTAATTAAAATTTTCCTTTTCATGGCAAAAGAATTAAGGAAGTTATTATTTAAATTTCCTTATTTGCCAAGACCAAGGATTATAAAAGAGGGGGTAGAGGTGCCTTCATTAAAAACGACTCTGTTCTTTTCTTCCTTGGTGTGGCCGGCCCTAGGGTCTCTTCTTCTTCTTCTTTTCTCTTCCTCCTTTGTGGCCGGCGACATCAACTTAAGGGAAGTCCATGGTGGCCGGTTCTAGCTAGGAGAAGAAGGAGAGAAAGAAGGCTTCGTTTCTAGCATCCCTTGGAGCTTGGTGGTGGTGACTGGACCATTACTTCTCATGGAGAATTAATGGTGGCCGAATCTAGCTTGGAGAAGAAGGAGCTTGGTGGTTCTCGTCTCAGAAAATCGTTGCCCACACAACGTCTGAGATAAGAAGAGGAATACGGTAGAAGATCAAGAGGTCATTAAAGTTTACAAAGGAAGGTATAATTAGTAATTAATTTTCGCATCATACTAGTTGTATTTCATTTGTATGAATTCCAAACACAAGAGGCATTAGATATAGTTTTCGGATTTGTTTCGAAGATGTGTTTCTTTTTGTTTTATTTTTCGAATTTGTGATTCGATTGTTCTTTTTTTTTAACCTAGAGTTATTTAAGGAAATTAAATATTAGCTTTCCTTAAAAGGCTTTGTCTAGACGGTGGTGGTTGCTCCCATATCCAAGAAGGCCATGTGCCTCGCCATGCAGTCCTGGAAGTCAATTTTAGAAAATAATATTTAATGAAATTAATAACATAGGTGGATTTGAATCAATAGTGTTAAGTTCCGCTTGCGATTCAAATCTAAACCATTAAGAACAGATAAGTTAAATTTGGAATCAATGATGTTAAGTTCCGTCTGCGATTCCTAATTTAACTTCTAAAAAACACAATAGGTTATTTAAGGAAAGGTTCGATACTTGTACAAAAAAATTTTATACAGTGGAACTGGTACGTTTTCCTAGGACTAACCAACAGTTAGTGATTTCAACTGACCTTGGCCACCTTTCACATTAGCCGTTAATTGTGCTGTTACAGCAAAAGGAACACTGTATACAACCTATATAGCGACAAAGAATGATAAGAAATCAACATAATTTATCGTTTAAAAAACATGTGATAGGTAAGAAAATGTGATACTCACAGCTAGTGGAAAATCGAGAATTGTAAATAAAGCCAAAGCAATAATTCTAATGGTTGGATCTACAGTAAATCTCGATTGTGCTGAAAAATGAAATTCTTTTGAGGACCAAATGCCTATAATGCAAATGGCAGCAATGCAAACGAACATGGTCAAATTGCTAATCGCCCATACTATTTTTGTACCCAACTTTCGACACATTGGTGCGATCAAGAAAGATGATACGACCAATACAACCTGACAATATGGAATCATATATCAGATAAGTTTTAGATGGATGCTATAAATTAAATAAAGAAATAGTTCCTTACAGAATTCAAGAGCAATCCGAGGGCGCCGTCTCTAACACCTCGATCGTAAGCATCACTTTGCTCATTGGTTCCTTTAGGATTGCCATAGTAGATTTCTCGACCCATCCAATCGGTATTGTACAGTATAAAGGGAAACCACGACAACTACATCGATAAAATGCAACATGATCAACACATCTATCGTATATATGCATATGTTATAATTGAGTTATAACTTTAGTTAGTTATACCCAAGTCAGGGCAGTGACAAGAAGTACTGAACGCATTCCAGGATGCAAATTCTTAAAGGCGCTGAAGACATAAAAAAAGCTTGTTTTTTGTTGATCTACACTCACAAATTTATTCAAGTCACATAGACGAATTTCTTTGGCGAGAAATAGAGTGACCGTCAAACTAATAAACAATAAAACTTGTTTCCAACAACAACAATTCATCAAAAGGTAAAGTAAATATACAAATTCAACTTCACGATATTTCATCAGGATTCAGGACCTACCTCTGCAACCAAAAATGCACCTTTCAGGTTTGCACAAGCTTCACAACATGCATGGGTCATCAAGAAAGGAAACCACCTTTAACAGAAATCGCAAATTAGGAAATATTAGTTTTTGTATTATTGATTTGTGATGATAATTTGTTTAAGTAAGTAGACTCATGAAGTTTGTTTTAAACTTGTGCCAAATCCCGCTAGAACCAGATAAATATCCTAAGATATTTCCTATTGCCTTCCATGAGCCAAATATAGCATTTGCTGTGTTAGGTCCATGATGACCTATCACACATGTAGCTCAATTTAATTTGATACATATATTTTAGCATAAAATTTTATGAAAACATATAAACAAGTAAATATTACTTGAGAGATCGGCCATAAGTGCTCGAGCTGGACCCTGTAAATTAAAATTATACATATTAATTATGTCAAATCGAATGATTTCACGTTGGAGTACTCTTAATATTAATTAGAAAGAAGCTAACTTACTTGAACTGCATTATTAGAAAAATCTAATAGTCAAAATCCTAAACAATAGACTACTGTTGCATGCCATCGAGGACCATGATAAACACTGCGTTAATCAATTAGCATATCAAGTTAACCAAAATTAAGTTGTAAATATAATGTTAAAGTATGAAAATTATAAAAAAAATCACCTGCAATGTTCCTTCGTATCACCCAGTGCATGCCCAATATCCGACGAAAACCCTACTACAATCACCTAAAATATCAACATGAATATGAAATCTTAGTAATTAATTACCATCATAATCAAATCTTAGTTGTTTAATAGCTAGGTTGCTCACAGCGATGGATATCAATATGCATTCAACAAATATGAAAGGCCTTCTCCTTCCAAATCGCGATTGACACCTATCACTCCACAGGCCTATAATAGGTTGCACCTACACAAAATTACTTTAATTACAATGAGTCCAGCTCATATCGAGAATTTATTTGAAAAGATAATTACCACAAAACCTGTAACAGGACCACAAAGCCATATTATGGAAGATAGAGCATGGGATAGCCCTAGTGTCTGTCCAAAACAGATGCAGAGTTGGGGATCGATCATTCACAAAGGTATACAAGTCATAGCGATCAGTTGTTAAACCTGGATATAGGGCGTGAGCAAGGAAAGCTGCAACGCCCAGCCATATTGCACCCCGCCAGCCACCATACAAGCAAAGACAAGCCTCGCCAAGCTGATGTGTTTCTCCGCCACCGCCGGGGGCCCATCGCCATTGGCTTCTACGGCATGCACCGCAATCTCCAACTCGCGGCCTTGCCTACTCGCTTCGCCATGTCCGACCCCGGCCATCTTCAAACTTCGCTTGCGTAAGGCGAGATATACTTGTATAGCACGGGAACGGGAATACTGGCAGTGCTGGCCAACTTTTATCTACCAAAACTGTAATTAGTAATTAGTAATTCACGATACAAGCATAGATATACTCAACATCCAACAATTATACAGCCAAATAATTAACTCAACAAATCAACCAACACAAGAAAGAACAGAACCAAAAAGCACATCACCCAAGCTTCGATGAGCTTCTCCCTCGATCGTGGTTGACGATGGCGGTTGAGGATGAGATCGGACCTTCCTCTGCTAACCTGGAGAGGAAGGGGGTTGCTAGGAATCCTCCTCTTCTAACCCGAAGAGACAGGATTCTGGATAGCGAGCTGCCGGAGTGCGGAAAGGGCTGCTGCGATATGTAGCGACGTGGAGGCTCCTCCTCTAACCCAAGAAGAGACCCCTAGCCCTCCTCGCTTCTAACCCGAAGGGAAGAGGTGGAGAAGATGTGCCGGCAGATGGATGGAAGGGGGTGGGGTCAGAACGATGATGAAGCTCGGGAAGAAGAAGCTGGTCTGTGCGTTCGCGTTGGGATGAGTACTACGTGCGTGGAGAGAAATGGCGTCCGGGGTGGCTGCGTGGAGAAAGTTGGCAGCAAAAGTTATAATTAGTAATTAATGTTGAGTACAAGTCATTTGCTATAAATTAAATGGTATTTAATGATTATAGTTTGTTTTATCGGTCACTAAAAATATCTGTGTCTAGTGAACGTAGATTTTTAAGTTGCTAATAATAATAATAATAATAATAATAATAATAATAAATATTAAAATATAAATTAAAAATTTGATGATGATATTGTATACCTTCAATCCAATTTAATAACATAATGTTCCTTTATTCATTTTAACTTTTTTTTTAAATCAAAATTCTTAAATAAGCACTTGATTAATAATAAATATTTTATCAGCTACATTTGGTTTTTAAAATAATAAAGAAACTCATTTTCATATTTGATACGGTATATGAATGTGGGGTTTGTGAGATAATCTGGCAAGGAGTCAAGGCTACCGAAGGGTCAAAAGTCATGCCAGCCTGGAGGTTAAAAGTCCAGTCCTCGTGGCTAATCAAGTCACGCCAGCCTGGAGGTCAGAAGTCTAGCCCTCGTGGCTAGTCAAAAGTCATGCCAACTTGGAGGTCAGAAGTATAGCCCTCGTGGCTAGTCAAAAGTTACGTCAGTCTGGAGGTCAGGAGTTTAGCCTCTGGGATAACGCCATCAGGAAGGTCAGGGATCAGAAGTACCAGGGGAGTCGGATTTGACCCCAAAGGGAATCGGAAATGGACCCGACCCATAGGACCAAGGTCAATCGAGGATCAGACCCATGGGTCAGATATAATCAGGGATTGTGCACGACCAAGGAGTCAACTTATGGATCGGATGGGTATACCGAATAAAACTTCTGAGGAAGCTATACAGGTCATTGGTCTGACCTAGGCCTGGGTCGGTACGGTATACCGTATCCAAAATCGAATACCGTATACCGTACCGAAAAAATCGGTATTCTAAAAATTGATACCGATACCGTACCGACATTTCGGTATACCGAATTTCGGTATACCGAAATGTCGTTACGGTATCGATAAAATACCGTTATGCCGAAGTTATATATATATTACATATAATATATAAAAAAATAATTGTCTTGTAATGAAGGGCAGTGATCATATAAGAATAAGAGTTTGAATTTCGGACCCAAATATGTAAAATTGAAGATTAAACCAGTAGCTAATGGTCCCAGGGTGGTGACTCGCCGGAGACTCGTCGAAATCTTGCCAGAAATAACTAAATGCTAGCTGGAAAAATAGGGGAAGCATATAGGCTTCAATCCCTACTAAAAATACCATAAATCCACCAAAGAAACAAAAGCTAAAACTCACTGGAAAATCGGACAAGAACTTGCGCAAGCATAACTCTCATAACAGAGCTCGGTGATTAGATTTCTTCAGATTCAATGAAGGGAAAAAATATTAGGGCTGGAGAAGAAGTTTCTAAGTTGTTGTGCATCTTCTCCGGCGACTATGTGCGGTGGTCGACTGTGGAAGGAAAGAATCGCGAGTCGCGACGTGTGCGCCGACGGCGCAAGGAGAGAACATGGTTTGGGGCCGTTTAGGGTTTGGTTTAGGGTTTAGGGGAATCTAAATTAATCATTTAATCTATAGTTACTCGATATTTCGGTATACCGAAATATTTTAAATCCTTACCGTTACCGTTACCGACAAATTCGGTACGGTATGATACCGTACCGAATTTTTCGGTATACCAAAAATTTCGGTATATACGGTATTTTTTCGGTACGATTTTTCGATATTTCGATATTTTTTTCCAGCCCTAGTCTGACCCAGCGTGCAGGTCGGGACGATCATACCATGGATAATAACAAACATATATGGGTCGGCGGATAGACCCAGCGTGCAGGTCGGGACATTCATGCAAGGGATAACAACAAACACATGTGGGTCGTCGGACGGACCCAGCGTACAGGTCGGGACGATCATACCATGGATAATAACAAACAGATATGTGTCAGCGGATAGACTCAGCGTGCAGGTCGAGACATTCATGCCAGGGATAACAACAAACACATGTGGGTTGTCGGACGGACCCAGCGTGCAGGTCGAGACGATCATACCATGTATAATAACAAACAGATATGGGTCGGCAGATAGACCCAGCGTGCTGGTCGGGACGTTCAGGTCATGGATAACAACAGACACATAGGGGTTGGCGGACAGACTCAGCGTGCAGGTCGGGGCGTTCATGCCCACACATACAGGTCGAAGAGCCGACCCAGGGTGCAGGTCGGGCATCAGCATATTGTCGAGATGTACTTACTTCGAATGACACAGACGAAGGTGGGTTAGGAGGCCAGACGCTACATGACAAATAGGCCTGCAAGGAATCGTAACCACCTGTCAGAGAACAATCGTCACATGTCAGGGAATATTCTAACAGTGAGAGGCTGTATTCCTCTTGGTTCCTCCGCCGGCCTATGAGAGAAAGCCACGTGTCGACCACCGCCAGACAGAGCCTGACACCCGACATTCTCTGACATTCGCCAGGTTCCAGAAACCTCAGTTGCAATATAAAAAGGGATGCTTTGTCCCTTACGGAGATACGCTCACTCGTCATTTCTTACCAGTCTCTTACTTTTCTTTCCGTCCTTTCCCTGTGATTTCTGGAGAAAAAGTACCTTACTTGAGCGTCGGAGGGCCTGACCCGGGGACTTTTTCTCTGGTTTTTGGGTCTCTAACGACCGGTGGACTTGTCTGAGTGTGTGCAGAGCAATAGCGTCGTCAACCTGATCCTTTCTCTTCGTAGAACCACCCGCGCGAACCTCTCCAGGGGGGATACCTGGCTGACTCAGCATCTCAACGACTTTCCGTCAACATTTAGCACAGCAAGGCTCACCCTCATCTGACTCAGCTTCCGGACGGGATCAATATTATTTCAAGTTATGCAGATGTTGTGATTGCCTTAAATGTTTGGAGTTTATGAGCCCAGTGATGAAGGGAGATTTCTTGCACGCTCTGTTTATGGCCCGTCGGCTGTGGAAGTTGGTGTTTGGAATCTTTGGTTTTCTTTGATTGTTTAGTGCCGATCTGCAAGAGTAGATTTCAAGCATGATGCTGATGGACTGAAACTATGATATTTGTTGTTGATACTATGCTGGGAACTTTATACTGGTGGAGGAATAAGGATGGGCTTGTGATTTTTCAAAGCTGAATAGTGCTTTAATTTGTGGACCAAATAATGGTGCAAGCATTCAATAGGCTGATTTTGATGTTTCATAATTAAGTTCAGAAGCTGATGAGGTGTGCAAAATGGTGCTATGTTTGATCTTCTGGAAATTTGGGATGTGTGTCCTTTTTTGTGCTATGGACTTAATTTCGTAAGCTTGGTGTCGGACTCTGGAATGTTTTCCTGGTGGCTGATTCGGGGATACGAGTCTTTAAAGTGGCTGGGACCCTTTTTTTAGTATGTCGGGGTTATTTTGTTAATAAGTTTGTAATTACAGTCTGTTTTTTTTGTTTGAGATCTTGGCGTGTAACTAAAGGGAGGAGTTGGCTTATTTGAATATACATGTAAAATCTTTGGAGTCTTGTCATCTACAATATGGGTTCAGATTTGACACTCTCCTACTATTCTTTTTCATATATAAAATTTCCTTTATTAAAAAAAAACTTAAATTCTAACCCCTAAACTTTTAATATACATGATTTCTTAAACATCTTGGTTGATATGATGATAAAGAGAGATTCATCCTACGGAGGACCATTATCACAGTGGAGGTTAAAATCAAGACGGTCAACACTTTGAAAACATCGATCGATCGGCGAGTGGGTTGCCCGGCCGGGAGAATGGGTGCCCGATCCGACATCACCTTCGGCTCGGCAACGTGTCGAGCACCCGATGCTCAATAAGGGAGAACTCACTAAGGTTACGCGGAAGACATGCCGATCGGCTATCCCGCTTAGTCTAGCAGGAGGAAAATGATTGTGGCCAAGCAGACAGTGGAGACCCGAGTCGAGCGGCTATCCCGCTCGGCCCAGTAACACACACAGCACCATCTTTCGATATCTTTTTGGGAGCTAGTGTCGTTGACAGACAGCATGGTCAGACAGAAGATTGTACGGTGGAAGTTTCCACTGTCACTTCAGAGATATGCTCGGCCCGTTAAGGTACCATGTCGAGACACTTTACCGACAAATCTTTTCAAGGAAAGCTTTAAGAAGCGTGCACGCTTGGGAAAGCATACATGCACGCTACAAGAGCTCTATATAAAGGGGGGGTCCAAGGTTCAGCGGAGGTATGCACAATATTGTTGTTGTTACTGTTCACTCGTTTCCTTGCTCTGTTTTCATATTCATCGCCGATGACTGACTTGAGCGTTAGAGGGCCAACACCGGGGACCCCTTCCCTGGCTTGGCACTGACGTAGTCTGTGGTTGCAGGTTCGAGCGGGGTCAACTAGCGGTCAGCAGAAGTGCCACATCCCCAACATCCGTCTCTTCGACTTTCAGACAGGATCATATTGGGCGCCGTCTGTGGGAACGTAGCTTGCATGTGAGCTGAGAAGATGGAGGACGCTGGATGATTCATGGTAGTGACGCCCACCAAGGAGGAGCTCGACATGCTCGTGCAAGCCCGAGCTGCTAAGATAGTTGAGCAGCAGCAACAGCAGGCGCTAGTCGATCGACAAGCCCAGCAGCCGGTGACGTCGACAACAGGAGGCTGAGCGGGACAAGAAGACCGACCGAAGCAAATCTCCATCTGGGGGCAAAACAGAGGGCCAATCGACATGCATGGGGAAGCGCCACCTGCACCCATCCCTTTCCATAGTGCTTTATTCCAAACTCCCTCGGAGATAGCATAAGCAAATTAAGAACGGGGATCTTCTTTGGATGACGTGCCCGTTCGGGACGCACGAAAAGGCAAGGCTCCCCGAGGCAACACGTCGCCTGAACGGATCAACTAACAGTTCTCCGAGGAGATCTTACGGGACCCTCTACCCAGACACTACACCCCGCTGGTGATCGGGTCATACAACGGATTGACCGATCCAGATGACCATCTGGATAGGTTCGATAATGAAGCTACTGTTGGTTGATACTGGGAATATCGTACCGGTTCCCTTGTACAAAATTTTTGTACAAGTCCTGAACCATTCCTAATAACCTATTGTGTTATTTAGAAATTAAATTTGGAATCGCAAACAGAACTTAACATTATTGATTCCAAATTCAATTTATTTGTTCTTAGAGGTTTAGACTTGGATCGCAAACGATGCTTAACATTATTAATCCAAATCCACCTATGTTACAAATTCAATTAAATATTAATTTCAGAGATTGGCTTCCAGGTTAAACATGGCGAGGCACTAGGTCTTTTTGGGTATGGGAGCATCCACCATTTCCTAGACAATGTCTTTCAACGAAATTTAATAGTTAATTTCCTTATAGTAACCCTATGTTTAACCAAAAAGAACAATCGAATCACAAGTTCGAAAAATAAAAGAAATACAAAATCGAAAAACATAAATTCGATTACCTAGATTCCTTAGCCTCTTGTGTTTGATATTTCAAGATCTAAATAAAAGGATGAACTAGTTATGATGCAGAAACTAATAACTAGTTATATCTTTTATAGCTTATAGACCTCACGATCTTCTGCCATATTCCTCTTCTTATCTCGGACGTCGTGTGGGTGACGATCTACCGAGATGAGAATCCGCCCAAGCCTCCTTCTCCAAGCAAGTTTTGGCCAACAACAAACTCCTTGAGCTGAAGAACTTCGGCCACCAACTAAGCTCTAAGGGATGCAAAGAAACAAAGCCTCCTTACTCTACTTCTTCTCCAAGCAAAATCCGGCCACCAAGGATCTCCTAGAGAGTTGATGCCGCCGACCAAGGAAGAAGAAAAGGGGAAGAGGAAGAAGAGAGGGAGGGCCGACCACCACAAGGAAGAGAGGAATAGAAGATAGATTATTGTGAGGTGAGACACCTCTACCCTCTCTTTTATATTTCTTGGTCTTGGAAAATAAGGAAAGTTTTAATAAAAACTTCCTTATTTTCTTTGCCATAGAAAGGAAAATTTAATTGATTAAAAAAAATTCCTTTTCTCTATCAATGTAGCCGACCACCTCAATTCCTCCAAACAAGGAAAGTTTTAAACACAAAATTAAAACTTCCTAATTTGTTTCCGAAAATTTTTAAAATAAAAAATTTTCTTTAAAAATTCCCTTCATGGTTGGTTATAAAAGGAAACTTTTATAAATTAAAATCTCTCTATTAAAACATGTGGATGATTTACAAAAAGGAAAGTTTTTTCTAAAATTAAAATATTCCTTTTAACTACAAATAAGGAAAGATATCAAATCTTTCTTTTAATCTTTTGTAGAAAACTATAAAAGGAAAGATTTATAATTTTAAAACTCTCTTTTAAAATCATGAGGATGGTTATAAAAAAGAAAAGTTTTATTAAAAATTTAAATATTCCTTTTAACTACAAATAAGGAAAGATATCAAACCTTTCGTTTAATCTTTTGTAGAAATCTATAAAAGGAAAATTTTAAATTTTAAAACTCTCTTTTAAAACCATGAGGATGGTTACAAAAAAAAGAAAGTTTTATCAAAAATTAAAATATTTCTTTTAACTACAAATAAGGAAAAATATCAAATCTTTTTCTTAATCTTTGGTAGAAAGATATAAAAGAAAAGATTTAAATTTTAAACTCTTTTTTAAAACCATGACTTCCACATAAGGAAAGATTTTAAAAAATAAAATCCTTTTATTTTTTTTGTGGCCGACCACCTAACCTTGGGCTCCAAGCTAGGGCTGACCACCACTTGGTCCATCCAAGGCTTATCTTGGCCGACCCTTGCTTGGGCTCCAAGCTTGACTTGGCCGACCACCTAAGGATGGGTAAGAAGGTGGATATAGGTGGGTATAAGACTTTATAAATAAGAGGCTACGACAGGGACCGAGAGGAGGAATTAGTTTTCGTCTCCCGATGAACTTGAGCTTCCCGTGTTCGCCCCAAACACCCAACTCGAGCACATCAATAATATCTCATTCCACTAAAGAGTTATTATTGAACTACCGCACCAATCTCATATTACTATATGGACTCCTTGTTATCATGAGTGTGTTAGTCTCCCTGTATTTAAGATATAGAATGTCTACTAATTAAATGAGTTACTGACAACTCACTTAATTAATATCTAGCTCCAAGAGTAGTACCACTCAACCTTAACGTCATGTCGGACTAAGTCAACCTGCAGGGTTTACATGACAATTCTTATGAGCTCCTCTTGGGGACATTATCAACATAGATTTCTAGGACAGTTTTTTTCTATAATCAACAACACACACTATAAATAATATTATTTTCCAACTTATCGGTCTCTTGATTTATCGAGCTAAATCGCACCCTCTGATAAATTAAAGAAATAAATACTAAATATATGCACTTGTTATTATATCAGGATTAAGAGCACACACTTCCATAATAACAAAGGTCTTGTTTTTTTATATAGTCAGTATAAAAAAAACTTAGCTTAAATGGTCCTGCTCAATACACTCAGAGTGTACTAGTGTAATTTTATAATCAAGATAAACTAATACCAAAATACACTACGACTATTCCAATGATTTGTTCCTATTCATCTTAGTCGTGAGCTACTATTTATAATATATAAGGAATTGATAACATGATCTTCTGTGTGTGACACCACACACCATGTTATCTACAATATAAATTAATTGAACAACTACACTTAGCATATAAATGTAGACTTTTGACCAATGTGATTCTTATATGTTTATACAAAAACCTAGACTTTTAGTATACACTCTAACAGCTACCTTGCACCAGTACATAGATGGGGTGAAATGCCGAGTATTTATCACTGATCCTGTCTGAGAAGCTAGGCAGGACGGAGATCCGGAAATAGGAAACCCACCGCGCCGATGAAGAATAATGTCCACAGAATACCGATCCGAGAAACCCAAAGCGGATCGGGAAAAATAGAGTCACAGAAAGTCCTCCTCGCACGAAGACCCGATGACGAAGAAGAAATCCAAATCTGAAGAGAAAAAACCCAGATCCGAAGCTTCCAAGACTTCCTGCGCACAAGAGACCAACTAACACTACTGTCAGTGACTTAAGACCGGGGTGGGAATCCCTGGCTAGGCCCTCCGACGCTCAAGTCAGTGATCTCTCTCTCGGTGTGGAAGAAGAAGGAAGAAGATGAACAGTAGTTGAGAAAATTAGGGTTATGAGTGTGCGCGATGATGTGAACTTACCTTACCAACGAAGAGGATTCCCCTTTTTATACCACTTCATATAACCTCCGTAGTCATGAAGTGGACCCCGGTTTGTTAGAGTTTGTTATGAGATGATGTAAGCTGCGTACTTGTGATAAATGACTTTTAAGGAATCTTTCTTGTACCACAGATGTACCTCATTTGTCGTTTAGCACCTGCAAAATAATCTAAAAGCACATTTTCCGCCGAAATATATAACACCTGTCATGTGGTTACATATTGCAGATATCCTCATTAATTATCTTATTTGAAATATTTATCTCTATCCTTCCTCATGAGACTTCTGTCCGCGTCCTTCTATGTTAATTATCTTAACTAGCAATAGGTCATATTTTATCAGGTATTTTTCCAAGGTGTTGGTCGACCTGGCTGATATTAACCTTCCTTCTTCAGGACATGTCTCGGTCGATACTATTCTACATGCTTCAGAAGTATGTCCCGACCGATATTAGCCTACCTCCTTTGAGGTTTACGCCAAGTGATATGGATCTTTCCCCCTTGAAGGCATATCCCGGCCGATATTAGCCTACCTCCTTTGAGGTTTACGCCAAGTGATATGGATCTTTCCCCTTTAAAGGCATATCCTGGCCGATATTAGCCTACCTCCTTTGAGGTATATAGATGTTCCTCCTGGGAAGCATATTTCGGTCGATATAGACTTACCTCTTATTGAGGTATGTCCCGACCGATATTAGCCTACCTCCTTTGAGGTTTACGTCAAGTGATATGGATCTTTCCCCCTTGAAGGCATATTCCGACCGATATTAGCCTACTTCCTTTGAGGTATATAGATCTTCCTCCTGGGAGGCATATTTCGGTCGATATAGACTTACCTCTTATTGAGGTATGTCCCGACCGATATTAGCCTACCTCCTTTGAGGTTTACGCCAAGTGATATGGATCTTTTCCCCTTGAAGGCATATCCCAGTCGATATTAGCCTACCTCCTTTGAGGTATATAGATCTTCCTCCTGGGAAGCATATTTCGGTCGATATAGACTTACCTCTTATTGAGGTATGTCCCGACCGATATTAGCCTACCTCCTTTGAGGTATATAGGTCTTCCATCTTGGAGGTATGTTTCGGTCGATATAGACCTACCTCCTTCCTGAAGGCGTATCCACATCTTGGAGGTATGACTTTAGCTGCAGTGGAAGAAATTAAAATCAGTTAGACAAAAAAGGCGAAGGGAGTAAAGAGTCCTTACCCATGCGGAAGGGGAGGCAAGTGATCCGGCGATAGTGTATAGTATTTTGGTAACGGATCCCGATGTATGGCTTCAGAGAACTGTCGGTGAACCTGCTCGGGCGGTGCGTTCGCTCGGGGAGCTTTGCCCTTCCTATGATCCCGAACGGGAGGCTCATCGGATGAAGATCCTTGCTCCCCGTGAGCGGGCGCGATTTCTGGGTGAGTACGGAAGAGTGCCTGAGGGAACCCTCCTGTTGAAACATATTCCGGGCGGTCTGCTTGCGCCGCCCGGCCTGCTGAAGCCGAGGTTGTTTGCTGTTGCGCTCGCTCAGCCTGTGCTTTCTCCTTTTGCTACGCCACTATCTTGGCTGCCCTCGCCTCGACTATAGCGTCAAACTCTTCTTGTGAGAGTGCCACGGTATGTAGTCTTCCAGCCTCGTCCATTGCCTCTGCTCGGATGCAGGTGCGTTCCCACAGATGGCGCCAAATTGATCCTGTCCGAACCAGCAATCAACGGACGCTGGGGATGTGGCGCTCCCTGCTGGATCCTCGAGTGCTCCGGCGAACCTGCAACAAAACCGAGCCGGGGGGTGGGTGTCCCGGCGACGACCCTCCGACGCTCAAGTCAGGCGAAGGAATAAGAAAGTATGTGGCTCTGAATATGCGAGACTTGTGTGTACCTCCGGTTGAAGAAGTGGAGGTCTTATATAGACCTCTCGAAGGAGCCTGGGCACACCAATCGAAGCAATCACCTGCTTTCGACCACGCCTAGGTGTGGGCCTGTCAGAAGGGCATCCATAAGACCATACTGCTACTGTATCAACCTTTCCGTGACGTGAGGGTGGGGCTTTTAATAGTGTCATCTTGCGTACAGTCTAATCATCATGCCTTTGCTGACATACCATATCCCGAGCCGAGCGAATAGGCCGCTCGGCTAACCACTGTTCCCTCGCCACGATTCCGGCCGAGCGGACACCTCCGCTCGGCCACTCGGCTCCGGTTCTCCTGCTTTGGCGTCGGAAACTCAAACCTTTGGCTGGGTAATCTCTGGTTCCGCTCGGACGGGACCCCATCTGTGGGTCCCCCATTCTTACCGCCGGATCATATATATATATATATATATATATATATATATATATAAATTGCACTACTATCTCTCATAATCAGAACGGCACTAGACGAGAGAATTTGGTGATGACACTTCAAGGACTCGGATGAAACTTTTTAAGGGGCATGTGATGGTATACTCGGAGAGCGAGTTCGTTTTGCGTGCCCGTGGAAAGTATTTTGGAACAAGGTAAAAATATACGGGGAGGTAGGAGGAGGAAGGCCGGACGTGGGGGCGGTTTTGCATGTCGCGTCGGGATCCCGGATGGAAATTTAGAGTGATTTTTACGTATAGACCCTTTTAGAGTGATTACGGTTTTAGGGTTTACGTGGAAAGTATTTCGAAACAAGGCGAAAATATACGGGGAGGTAGGAGGAGGAAGGCCGGACGTGGGGACGGTTTTGCATGTCGCGTCGGGATCTCGGATGAAGATTTATAGTGATTTTTACTAATGGGCCCTTTTAGAGTGATTACAGTTTTAGGGTTTACGTGGAAAGTATTTCGGAACAAGGTGAAAATATACATGGAGGTAGGAGGAGGAAGGCCGGACGTGGTGACATTTTTGCATGTCACGTCGGGATCCCGGATGAAACTTTAGAGTGATTTTTACTAATGGGCCCTTTTAGAGTGATTACGGGTTTAGGGATTACGTGGAAAGTATTTCGGAACAAGGCGAAAATATACGGGGAGGTAGGAGGAGGAAGGCCGGACGTGGGGGAGGTCTTGCATGTCGCGTCTGGATCCCGGATGAAAATTTAGAGTGATTTTTACTTATAGGCCCTTTTGGGAGGACCAAACGATATTTTTTGACTCTAAAGTTTTGATAGGTCTGGAGGCCTTAAGGGACCAATGACGAAATGTAAGTCTCTAAATTTCGAACATTTGGACATATCATATGACTTATTATGACGTCAAATTTAATATAATATTAAAATAATTGATATATAATAAAAAAATAAAGGTGATATTAAAAATAATTTAATATTGTTAATGAGTGTGGTACGCTCACACTCCCCGTCGATAGAGAGAGAGAGAGAGAGAGAGAGAGAGAGAGAGAGAGAGGAGGGGCGGAGAGAGAAGATGTTGTAGAGATAATAATAAAATAATAGATTTAATAATAATAATAATAATAATAATAATAATAATAATAAGTAAATGGTAGTAAAAAATAAATTAATATTGCCAAGGCACCACGTCTCTCTCCTCGGGGGAGAGAGAGAGGAGAGAGAAGGAAAAATTAAAATTAAAATAATAATAATAATAATAATAATAATAAATTCCGTGTGAAAGGGAGGGGTAACGAGATGGAGGGGATAGAGAGAATGTACTAATAAAATAATATGGGGTTAGTGTGAGTGGAAAGGAGGGAGAGAGGAGGGAGAGATGATAATAATAATTTTCGACCTAATCATTATCTCTCTCAATCATTGCCTCATTTAATTACCCAAACTCCTAGGCACCCTATCTTTCAATCATTGCCCGCAATAATTGCCCACTCACTCACATCTCTACCAATCATTATTTATTTAATTTCCCACTCTCCCATCCTATCATCCAATCACACTCTCTCCCTTACTCCATCCCCCCTCTCTCTCCCAATCATTGGCCGCATTTATTATCCACTCATCCACACATATTCCAATCATTATCTCATTTAATTTCCCGCTCTCACATCCTCTCTCCCAATCACACACACTCTCTCTCTCTCCCTTCCTTCCTTCCTCCCATAAAAGATTCTCGCTCATGAATAATTATAATTTGTTTTTTCGATTTGTCATTATATTTATTATATATATATATATATATATATATATATATATATATATATATATATATATATATATATATATATATATATATATATATATGCCACTACTATCTCTCCTCTTCGGAATGGTACTAGACGAGAGAATTTGGCGATGACACTGAAGGGACCCGGATGAAACTTTTTAAGATGCACGCGATGGTATATTCGGACAGGGAGTTCGTTTTACGTGCACGTGGAAAGTATTTCGGAACAAGGCGAAAATATACGGGGAGGTAGTAGGAGGAAGGCCGGACGTGGGGGCGGTCTTGCATGTCGCGTCCGTATCCCGGATGAAAATTTAGAGTGATTTTTACTTATAGGCCCTTTTGGGAGGACCAAAAGAAATTTTTTGAATCTAAAGTTTTGATAGGTCTGGAGGCCTTAAGGGACCCATGACGAAATATAAGTCTCTAAATTCCAGACATTTGGACATATCATATGACTTATTATGACGTCAAATTTAATATAATATTAAAATAATAGATAGATATATAATAAAAAATAATAGTGATATTAATAATAATTTAATATTGGTAATGAGTCTGGTACGCTCTCTCTCCCCGTCGAGAGAGAGAGAGAGAGAGAGAGAGAGGAGGGGGCGGAGAGAGAAGAGGTTGTAGGGATAATAATAAAATAAGAAATTTAATAATAATAATAAGTAAAAGGTAGTAAAAATATTTTAATATTGGCAAGGCACCATGTCTCTCTCATGTTGGGGGGGGGGGGGGGGGAGAGAGAGAAAGATGAGAGAGAGAAGGAAAAACTAAAATAATAATAATAAATCTCGTGTGAAAGAGAGGGGGAACGAGATGGAGAGGATAGAGAGAATTTAATAATAAAATAATATGGATAACAATAAGGTAAATATTATTATTGTAAAAATAGTAACAGTGTTTAAAAAATTATGGGGTGAGTGTGAGTGGGAAGGAGAGAGAGAGGAGGGAGAGATGATAATAATAATTTTCCACTTAATCATTCTCTCTCTCTCAATCAATCATTGTCTCATTTAATTACCCAAAATCCTAGGCACTCTCTCTCTCTCAATCATTGTCTGCATTAATTCCCCACTCATCCACATCTCTCCCAATCATTATCTATTTAATTTCCCGCTCTCCCATCCTCTCATCCAATCACTCTCTCTCCCTTCCTCCCTCCCCCCTCTCTCTCCCAATCATTGGCTGCATTAATTACCCACTCACCCACATCTCTTTCAATCATTGTCTCATTTAATTTCCCGCTCTCCTAATCTCTCTCCCAATCACACACACTCTCTCTCTTTCTTCCTCCCTCACTCCCCCTTCTCTCTCTCTCCCCCTAAAGAATTCTCGCTCATGAATATTTTTAATTTGTTTTTTTGATTTTTCATTATTTTATATATATATATATATATATATATATATATATATATATGTCAGTACTATCTCTCCTCTTCGGAACGACACTAGACGAGAGAATTTGGCGATGACACTGAAGGGACCCGGATGAAACTTTTTAAGAGGCACGCGATGGTATATTCGGACAGCGAGTTCGTTTTGCGTGCCCATGGAAAGTATTTCGGAACAAGGCGAAAATATACGGGGAGCTAGTAGGAGGAAGGCCGGACGTGGGGGCGGTTTTTCATGTCGCCTTCGGATCCCGGAGGAAAATTTAGAGTGATTTTTACGTATAAGCCCTTTTAGAGTGATTACGGTTTTTGCGTGCACGTGGAAAGTATTTCGGAACAAGACGAAAATATACGGGGAAGTAGAGGAAGGCCGGACGTGGGGGCGGTTTTGCATGTCGCGTCGGGATCCCGGATGAAAATTTATAGTGATTGTTACTAATGGGACCTTTTAGAGTGATTACGGTTTTAGGGTTTACGTGGAAAGTATTTCGAAACAAGACGAAAATATACGGGGAGGTAGGAGGAGGAAGGTCGGACGTGGGGGCGGTTTTGCATGTCGCGTTCGGATACCGGATGAAAATTTAGATAGAATTTTACGTATAGGCCCTTTTGGAAGGACCAAAAGATATTTTTTGAGTCTAAAGTTTTGCTAGGTATGGAGGCCTTAAGGGACCCATGACGAAATTAAGTATCTAAATTTCAGACATTTTGACATATCATATGACTTATATTATGATTTCAAAGTTATTATATTAATAAAATAATAGATATATAATAAAAAATAATTGTGATAATAACAATAATTTAATTTTGTTACTGCGTGTGGTACTCTCTATCTCCCCGTCGAGAGAGAGAGAGAGAGAAAGAGAGAGAGAGAGAAAGGAGGGGGCGGAGGGAGGAGAGGTTGTAGAAATAATAATAAAATAATAGATATAATAATAATAATGATATGTAAAGGGTAGTTAAAAAAATTTAATATTAGCAAGGCACCACGTATCTCTCCTCAGGGTAGAGAGAGAGGAGAGAGAGAAGGTAAAGCAAAAATAATAATAATAATAATAAATCATTTCATATGATCCCATTAATTATATGCATGTCCATGCATACATTTTAATTGGGCGATAGGAATTTCTAGCTGGCCAGATTCTGGCCAGCAAGATTTACTCTTAATTAATATGGATCACAATAAGGTAAATATTATTAGTGTAAAAATAGTAATAGTATTTAAAAAATTATGGGATGAGTGTGAGTGGGATGGAGAAAGAGAGGAGAGAGAGATGATAATAAAAATTTCCCACTTAATCACTCTCTCTCTCTCAATAATTACCTCATTTAATAACCCAAACTCCTAGGCACGCTCTCTCTCAATGATTGTCTGCATTAATTTCCCACTCAACCACATCTCTCCCAATCATTATCTATTTAATTTCCCGCTCATTTCTTCCAATCACCCTCTCTCCCTTCCTCTCCCCCCCCATATCTCTCTCCCAATCATTGACCGCATTAATTTCCCACTCTCTCACATCTCTTACAATCATTGTCTCATTTAATTTTCCGCTCTCACATCATCTCTCCAATCACACACACACACACTCTCTCTTCCTTTCTCCTTCCACCTTATCTCTCTCCCCCTAAAGGATTCCCGCTCAATTTATTTTTTCGGTTTTTAATTTTATATATATATATATCTCATAATCAGAATGGCACTAGACGAGAGAATTTGGTGATGACACTTCAGGGACTCGGATGAAACTTTTTAAGGGGCACGTGATAGTATACTCGGAGAGCGAGTTCATTTTGCGTGCCCGTGGAAAGTATTTCGGAACAAGGCAAAAATGTACGGGGAGGTAGGAGGAGGAAGGCCGGATGTGGGGTGGTTTTGCATTTCGCGTCGGGATCCCGGATGGAAATTTTGAGTGATTTTTACGTATAGGCCCTTTTAGAGTGATTACGGTTTTAGGGGTTACGTGGAAACTATTTCGGAACAAGAAGAAAATATACGGGGAGGTAGGAGGAGGAAGGCCGGACGTGGGGGCCGTTTTGAATGTCGCGTCGGGATCCCAAATGAAAATGTATAGTGATTGTTACTAATGGGCCCTTTTAGAGGGATAACGGTTTTAGGGTTTACGTGGAAAGTATTTCGGAACAAGGCGAAAATACACGGGGAGGTAGGAGGAGGAAGGCCGGACGTGGGGGCGGTCTTGCATGTCGTGTCCGGATCCCGGATGAAAATTTAGAGTGATTTTTACTTATAGGCCCTTTTGGGAGGAACAAACTATATTTTTTGACTCTAAAGTTTTGATAGGTCTGGAGGCCTTAAGGTACCCATGACGAAATGTAAGTCTCTAAATTCCGGACATCTCTATCTCACCACCAATAATTGCATGGATTAGGGTTTAGGGTTGTAGCAATTAGGGTTTACGATTTTTGAGTTATAGGGTTGTACGGTTTTAGGGTTTTAGGGTTCAGGGTGTTTGGGATTTAGGGTTTACGGTTTTAGGGTTTAAGGTTTAGGGTTATTGAGTTTTAGGGTTGTATGGATTTAGGGTTTAGGGTTTAGGGTTTTAGGGTTGAGGGTGTTTGCTGATTAGGGTTTACGGTTTTAGGGTTATTGAGTTTAATGGTTGTAGGGATTAAGGGGTTAGGGTTTAGGGTTATTGACTTTTAGGGTTGTATGGTTTTAGGGTGTTAGGGTTTAGGGTTTTTGGGGTTTAGGGTTTACGGGTATAGGGTTATTGAGTTTTAGGGTTGTTGGGATGTAAGGAGTAGGGTTTAGGGTTTAGGGCTTAGGGTTATAGGGTCATAGGGTTTTAGGGTGTTAGGGATTTAGGTTTTAGGGGTTAGGGGTTAGGGTTTAGGGTTATTGAGTTGTAGGGTTCTAGGGTCTAGGGGTTAGGGGTAGTTAGGTATCGGCATGTAGGGTTTTAGGGTTATAGGGTTTAGGGATTAGGGTTATGTGTTTTAGGGTTTAGAGATATTGAGTTATCGGATTGTAGGGTTATAGGGAATTAGGGTTTTAGGGTTTAGAGTTATTGAGTTTTAGGGTTGCAGGGTTTTAGGGAATTAGGGAATTAGGGTTTTAGGAAGCAGTTGACATCAGTCAGAACTAGGTAGCAGTCAGCAGTAGGAAGCAGGCAGCAGTACGCAGCAGTGAGGAGTAGGCAGCAGTCAGCAGTAAGCAGTCAGCAACAGTCAGCAGGGGTTGTGAGTTATCAGCAGACAGATAGGATGACAATCAGATAGACAGTTAGTTAGGCCGATAGGCTGGCTAGCAGTATGCAGACAGCAGTCAGGAGTAGGCAATAGTTAGCAGCAGAAAGTATGTAGAAAGCAGTAAGCAGTTAGTAGTAGTAAGTAGTGTTGTAGGGAATCATTAAATTCCCACTCATCCACCCTCTCTCCCAATAAATGCCTACAATAATTTCCCACTCACATACTCTCTCTCCCAATCATTGCCTCCATTAATTTACCACTCATCCACCCTCTCTCTCAATTATTGCCTCCATTAATTTCCCACTCAAACACTCTCTCTCCCAATCATTGCCTCTATTAATATCCCACTCATCCACCCTCTCTCTCAATCATTGCCTCAATTAATTTCCCACTCACCCCCATCTCTAAAAATCATTACCTCCATTAATTTCCCACTCACCCACTCTCTCTCACAATCATTGGCTTCATTAAATTCCCACTCACCCTCCCTCTCTCCCAATCATTGGCTTCATAAATTTCCCACTCACACACCCTCTCTCCCAATCATTGGCTCAATTAATTTCCCACTCACCCATTCTTTTTTCCAATCATTCACTCCATTAATTTACCGCTCACCCAACTTCTCTCCCAATCATCCTCTCTTCATCCCTTTCCCGCTCAACTTATGTTCCCGGAGAGAGACAGCGAGAGATAAAAATAAAATGATTATAATAATTATATTATATTAAAAAATAAAATATAAAATAATAATATAATAAAATAGTAATAATATAATAAAAGAATAAAAATATAATTCGTTCGAGCTCACACATTATATCCTCAAATAATTGAATGCAGTAAATTGCGCGGCAACGCACCCTCTCTTTCTCTCTCTTCGACAACAATTGCATGCATTATATTATCCGCTGACTCAATACCGCTCTCGTCCCATGAATGCATGCATTAATTATTCCGCTCTTCCACTAAACTTAGTGCGCACTTACACCTGATCTCTCAAAATGATTGATTTTAATCGATGACACATTTTTTGCATGCAATTTAATTTCCGATGACTCAAATAATATGAAACCATAAATCATGGAATTCATAAAAATTTCCGCTCGCTCACACATTCTCTCTATAATTAAAGTTGCATTCATTAAATTTCACACGAGATCGCGACTCACTCCATCTCTCTCCTATAAAAAATCCACGAAACTAAAAATGTCTCATTAAAAATCCCACTGATTTACAGACTCTCTCTCCAAATCATTTAATGCATTAAAATTCCTGTTCACAGTCACGATCTCTCTCCTAATCAATGCATGCATTAAATTTCCCGCTCGCTCCACACATTGTCTCTACAAAATATTGCATGCATTATATTTCCCACTCGATCGCAAATCACTCCCTCTCTCTCCTAAAAATATTCTACGAAAAAAAAATATGTCATTAAAAATCCCGAGATTGGGAATTCCCCCGACATGGGTTTGGTAGGCCTGCGTCTCCTCTACGCGTTGGCGCAGAAGGATTTACGTTATGAGTTCCGGGTCAAAAGTTAGCTAAGTAGAAAGGAAAGAGAAAAAAAGAAAAAAAGGGGAAAAAAAAGTTACTGTATGTCTACTGTGGGTCGTAAGTTCGATTACCCAGTGTTTTTTTTTTTTTTGAATTTTTGCAATCTTTAGTTAAAATTCAGAATTAAAATATATAATATATATAAACATAATAGGATATATAATCTTCCGGCTCTTGGGAAGTGGTAGAGACGACGGATATTGACGGAGAGGGCGAAGGGAGATGTCGGACAATTATTACGAGGGACCCGAGGGTATAAAAATAACACGAGTCCGTTTTGCGTGATAGGAGAGAAGAGGTCGGAAGGGGACGAAAATAGGACGTGGTGGTAGGGGGCGAAGAGGGGGACCCGAAGGTGGGTTTGCATGTCGGAGGTGGAGTCCGGGAGAAAATATAAAAGTAAATTTACATCCGGGTCCTTTATGTAGTGCCGAACGGTAAATATGGGGTACGAAGTTTGATTGCAACCGATGGGGCGTTTGGGGATGAAAAAAGACGTGGGGGATCGTCGCGGAGAGGAGAAATGACGGTGGGCCCGCACGTCGAAGTCGGGGTACGGTCGTGGGCCGGGTTAAAAACAAGGGCCATATTTTACTTCCAGGCCCTTTTCGGAGGACCAAACGGGTTTTTATGACGTCGAATTTTGCCTGCATCGGATACTCCATTCTGGCATGGAATGTTGAAGTGTAAATTCATCGTAATGTCATGCCACCAATACTCTACACTGTCTGCAAAGCAAAATGTTAAAAGATATTTACTAATGGTCATCATACAATACCAGTACAAGCTTGTGAAAGGACTCCAAACCTTTTGACTGAAACGCCTTTTTGCCATACAAAACAGCTGCTATGCTAGTTTCATGGATGAGCAATGCAGTCAACGGTCAACAGTAGGGAGTGTTAGGCAGTAGGCAGACAGCAATCAGCAGTAGGTAGGAGTCAGTAGTAGGATGGAGGCAGGAGTAGGCTGGAGGCAGCAGTAGGCAGGAGGCAACAGTAGGCAGGAGGTAGGAGGCAACAGTCAGCAGTAGGCAGCAGTAAGCAGTAGGCAGGAGTAAGCAGTAGGCAGCAGTCAGCAATAGGAAGCAGTAGGAAGCAGTAGGCAGGAGGCAGCAGTAGGCAGCAGGCAACAGTAGGCAGCAGTAGGTAGCAGTAGGCAGCAGGCAGTAGTAGGGAGAAGTAGGCGGCAGCAGGCGGCATGTAGCAGGCAGCAGTAGGCAGCAGGAAGGAGGCGGCAGCAGGCAGTTATCAGTAGGCAGCAGGAGACAGTCAGCAGGAGGCGGCAGTAGGCAGTTATCAGTAGGCAGCAGCAGACAGTCAGCAGGAGGCAGCAGTAGGCAGTAGTAGGAAGCAGTAGGAAGCAGTAGGTAGCAGTAGGAAGCAGTAGGCAGCAGTAGGCAGCAGTAGGAAGCAGTAGGCAGTAGGAAGCAGTAGGAAGCAGCCAGCAGTAGGCAGTAGGTGTTAGGATCGGTTGAGCTAGAGGGGGGGGGGGTGAATGGCTCACTTCTTTTGCTGACCAACTTTGTTTTGCACAGCGGAAATCTGAAGGCAATGCTAACACCGGTATTTACTTGGTATCCACCTCCTCAAGGAGGTGACTAATCCAAGGATCCACACCACTCACACTCTTTCACTATCGAAAACCCTCCTTCTCGGAATCACACCGAAGGTGGAGAAACCTTAACAGAAATACAACTCTCCCTTTTCTTCAAAATAAATATCACAAACGCTACAAAGAAGAAGTAGAGAAGGATTACAAGATTTAACCAGCTTCTTCTTTGCAGGTGAGATTTCAGTACGTAGTAGAGAGGAGCTTGAACCCTTTGCTTTGAATCTTTATCACTTGAGAGCTTTCAAAAGGCTTGGAGAGCAATGGAACAGTATATGTTTCGTTGTGTTTGTTTTCCCGTTTCTTTCCGTGCTTTATACGTTGAGAAAACTAGCCGTTTCTCACGCCGCCATCGCCGTGGATCGATTGAGGTCATATTCCAATCGATTCACAACTATCCGTTGGAAGCCATCGCGTCAAGATCAACGGTGCAGATTTTCTTATTTGACTTGGATCGATTGGGGCGTTTGAATCGATTCAGCCGCTTGCTCATGAAATCGTACCCTGATCGATCGGCTGATCGATTCAGAAGCATTCTGCGCTTCGCACAGAATGTTCCTGGATCGATCGGCCGATCGATTAGATTACTCCAATCGATCGGCTGATCGATCCAGACGCATTCTGTGCTTTGCGCAGAGACTTCTCGATCGATCGGCCGATCGATTGCCTTCCTTCCAATCGATCAGCTGATCGATTCAAAGGCATTCTGCCTCACAGTCATATCTAAATCGATTTTCCAATCGATCTCTGCTAAGTGAGCCTATCACACATATAATCTTGTGACTTGCAGGAGGTTCTCTTGCCAAGAATCCGGTCCCCGACCTTCTTGGACTTCTCTTGCCTTGCATCCGGTCTTCGACTGCAAGAATTCTTTTGCCAAGAATCCGGTCCTCGACCTTCTTGGTCTTCTCTTGCATCCGGTCTTTTGACCTGCAAGAAACTCCTCCTGCAAACTCACAATGCATGTTAGTTCCATCATATTAACCTAAACTTAAATAAATGTCAACACATTGAAACTTCCAGGGCATGATTGCACCAACAATCTCCCCTTTTGATGTTTGATAATCTATTTAAGTTTAGGCTAATTCAATACAATGATAAATAATGATTGTAGCTTGCTGAAATAATAATTACATAATTGCAGTAAGCTTGATTTTAATTTACTACGATAGGCATACGCAATAAGCATGAACTTCAACATAGATCTCCCCCTTTGTCAAAAATCAAAAGCAAATAACTCCCCCTCAATAAGTGCACAAGGCAAATATGATAAATCCAAGGAATGCTCCCCCTAAAACGCATATATCAACAGAACATAACAACACTGAAATGTAGAATCAAAAGGATAGTGTAGCAAAAAATATATCATACATTCAAAATAAAATAGAGTTCACAAAAAGGACTCCAGAATAACCATCCATACAACACATAAAAACATATCATAGAGGAACATAAAACTCAATAAGCTCGTCGCCAGGAGGAGGGGGATCAGGATCAGCAGCTGGAGTAGACGTAGTAGCCGGAGCAGGAACCGCCGCAGAGTCAGGATCAGGGGCATCCTCAGCAGGAGGAACAGGGGCGGGGGATGGACCAGACTGAGACGGGTGAACCGTCACCCACGAGCCCACTAAGTCCACCAGTGTATCCAGAGTCCGCTGCATCGAAGTCATAGTCGCCTGCATCGAAGTCTGCTGCTGGACCACAGTATCCAACGTGGTACGCAGGCTGGCTACCTCCAAGGTCAGCTCCTCAAGGCGAGTGGAAACCGTCTCCTCAAGAGTCGGAGAAGCTGGCCCGTGGAACTCCTCCTCAGCCTCATCCTCCGCAGGAGCCAAGGCCTGTGCATCCCCCCTGTGGCGAGCCCGGGGTCCCTCCCCAAAAGCACGGCCATCGATCCATCGAACTCCAGCTGGACCACCAATCAGACCCGACTTCTTGAAAGAGCGGGAAGAAATCCGAGAATAAGCCACTGTCATGTGCTCCAGCCGTCCCCGGGAGACATCAACCTTCTGGGACGCCAGCCAATCTGTAATAAGATGCCCGAAAGGCATATGGATCGTTTGCTGCACGGGCTGGGTGAAATGGATGATGCAATGAAAGATATTCAGAGTGATGTTGATGTCAAGGGAATGACGAATGACGTAAAGAGCAAACATATGAGGCGGTCATAGAATGGCTAGGGCACGAGAGGCAATGGGGAAAAGACAGTTGATGATCACTTTAAACAAAGCGGCATTTTCAGCCGATAACTCAAGAGAAGAAAACTTAGTGATATGAGCATCTGGCCCATCCGGACGCGGACGACCAAAGAAGAACTGATGCATGGAGGCAATGCTAATATGCTCAAAAGGTGGAGGCAGCTCATCGGGAAGAGTCGGATAAAAGACAAAGTCATTGTTTGAGGGAAGACATTCGAGATAAGATTGAAGAATCTCATAAGAAAAGTCCAGGCTCCGTTTGGCAACACGAGTGCGATAATTTACACCATCTGAAGTGTGTAAATTATTATAGAATTCGGAGACAAGACCTATATTGATGTCCCTCTCACAAGTCAACAAAGAGTCAAGTTTATAATGCTTGAACCTATTATAGGTATCAAAACAAGAAGATCGATAATATTGCAAATTCACTGATCTAGGGGGAATAAGTTTGAAGGTGTTTTTGGTGAAAGATTGTTGCAATGCAGCATTTGGAAACCTAGGGTCCGTGGGAGGTTGAGGTCGTGAGGAAGGAACAGACGACCCTTCGCCCGATTCACGGACCTTTTGTTTCTTTCTGTGGGATAGAAAACAAATGCACGAGATGACCGGGGTTGACAGTGAACGGAAAGGAATACAAAGTGCGTGAGGAAAGGACAGTGAATGGTTTGACAGTAATGCAAAGATTCAAGGGTAATGCAAGTAATGCAAGGCATGAGGGATAATGCAATGCACAAAGACACACAAAAATACAGATTAGGTCAAGAATAGGAGCAAAAAGGAACAACAAGGAGTAGAGCAACGAGTTTTACCTAGGTTTAGGGTTTTGAGGCCGCATTTTGAGTGAGGACGCGGAGAAGAGGAAAGGAGCGGTCCAGTGTGTCGAGAGAGAACTGGAAAAGAAGCGGGATAGCTCCTCTTCGCCGGAGAAGGACGCCGGAGTGACGATCGAGACAGGCAGAACCGTCGCCTGGGAAGTCGCCTAGGGCAAAAGCCGCGTCGAGAGAGAGAAAGAGAAAAGAAAAAGTAAGGGATCGATTCGGATCCACGGGTTTAAGACGGGTTTTAGGGCTTCGATCGATCGACCGATCGATTGAGAGTAATTGAATCGATCGGTCGATCGATTCACAATGTTTCTGTGAAAATCGAACGGACGTCTGAATCGATCCATAGATCGATTCAGACGCCTTCTGTGGAAAACCGAAAAGGCGTCTCAATCGATCCATTGATCGATTGAGGTTCTCTGAATCGATCCATTGATCGATTCAGACGCCTTCTGTGAAAAACCAACGAGCGTCTCAATCGATCCATTGATCGATCGAGGTACGCTGAATCGATCCATTGATCGATTCAGGTGCCTTCTGTGGCCAAGTGCGAGCCTCCCAATCGATTGACCAATCGATTGGGAAGCCTGATAGTTCTGCATGTCTGAAAAACTTTCAGAACCAAGATTTGGAAAAGCACAACTAATTGTACACTACTCCAAAAATCACGAAATTTTGCATAGACACTATATATGTCCCATATTATCAAGGAAAAATAAAGTTTAATGAAAATAAACTCGTCTTAGTGAAAACTTACACAAAACCACAAATTATTGAAAACTTCAAAGATATGAGGAAGTTTGTATCTATCTTTTTCATAATAATCCCCATCCAATAACACACTTCAATCAATGTTTCATAAGTGAGTTGTTACATGATCAATTGGAAATTTCCAATCATAATCGTAGGGCAACGGGCACATGAGTTGTACATTTGCTTTCCCTATGATTGGACAAATGAATGTTTCATGTGGAAATCATTTTTCTTGGCCAACTTAATGCATCATAACAAGCATTATGACCAAGATAAATGTTCCTAACCTCTCACCCTCATCTAAATCACACAAAGAAGATAACCCTATGTGTTTGTGAGAGGCAAAAATTAAGGTGAAGAACCCAAAGGCTCTACCTATAAAGTGACCATGGAGGATTTGATTTAATCAATACAACACATTCCCAATTCTCTTCTAAGAAAGCTAAATTCAACTTCGGGAAGAGGTTTGGTGAAGATATCGGCTAAGTTAGATTTTGATCCAACATAATTTAAAATGATATCACCTCGAGTTACATGATCACGGATAAAATGATGTTTAACCTCTATGTGTTTCGTTCTTGAATGATGAACGGGATTTTTTGTTAAATTGATTGTACTCACATTATCACAAAGTACTTGAACATTGTTATAGGTAAGTTTATAGTCTTCTAGTGTATGAGTCATCCACAATAATTGCGATACACACTCTCCCATGGCAATATATTCCGCTTCGGTTGTGGAGAGAGCTACACAATATTATTTTCTACTTGACCAACTTACTAAAGAGGACCCTAGAAATTGACAACTACCACTAGTGCTTTTGCGATCCAACTTGCATCCGGCATAATCGGAATCGGTATAGCCCACTAGGTCAAAAGTTTCGGTTCTAGGATACCAAAGACCAACATTTTGAGTCCCCTTGAGATAACGAAGAATTCGCTTAACGGCACTCAAATGTGACTCCTTGGCACAAGATTGATACCTAGCACATATACCTACGGCGAAAAGTATATCCGGTCTACTAGCCGTGAGATAGAGAAGACTTCCTATAGCACTACGATATACTTTGGAGTCAACTTCTTTCCCCTCAATGTCTTTATCCAATTTAGTATTTGTGGCCATGGGGGTAGATATTTCCTTTGCATTTTCCATTCCAAATTTCTTAATAGCTCTTTGACATATTTGGATTGATGAATGTAAATGCCCTCTTTTGTTTGCTTAATTTGTAATCCTAGAAAAAATGTCTACTCACCAACCAAACTCATTTCGAATTCACTCTCCATGTGATTAATGAATTCATTTAAAAAATCTTTATTTGTGGAACCACAAATAATGTCATCTACATATACTTGGGCCACAAACAAATCATTACCATTATTTTTCAAGAATAAAGTAGGATCAATTTTGCCTCTATGAAACCCTTTTGATACTAGAAATGTTGACAATCGTTCATACCAAGCCCGAGGAGCTTGTTTTAGTCCATATAAGGCCTTTTTAAGTTTATATACATGGGTTGGACACTCCAAATTTTCAAATCCCGGTGGTTGCTCAACATATACTTCTTCCTTTATTACACCATTTAAAAATACTGATTTTACATCCATTTGGTACAATTTGAAGCCCTTGTGGGCGGCAAAGGCCAACATCATTCTAATTGACTCCAATCTTGCTACGGGTGCATAAGTTTCATCATAGTCCAACCCTTCTACTTGATTGAAACCCCTAGCGACCAATCTAGCTTTGTTTCTCACCACTATCCCTTTATCATCAAGTTTGTTCCTAAAAACCCATTTTGTATCAATAATTGATTTGTTGTTAGGCCTAGGAACTAAATCCCAAACTTGACTTCTCTCAAATTGAGATAATTCATCTTGCATTGCTAAAATCCAATCCGGATCAAACAAGGCATCATCAATGGTTTTTGGTTCTATTTGAGATATTAGGGCAACTTGACTTCCTTCATTTCTAAAGTAAGATCGAGTTCTCACTCCTTGAGTAATGTCTCCTACTACTTGATCTAAGGGATGATTTACATGAGTCCTAATAGGTCTTGAGTCTTGATTTGTTATAATTTCGGGTTCAAGTGGCAAAGGTTCATTTTTCTCACCATCACTTTCTTGATTTTCTTCTCCTTGATGATTTACCTCATTTAGTGTTAGTTTCTCTAACTCAAATTGTAATTCTTCATTGTTTGTTCTTATAGCGTTTAAAGAGGGATTTTCTTCAAATACAACATTTAGTGATTCTTCAACTAGTTTTGATCTTTTGTTGTAAATTCGGTATGCCTTGCTATGACTTGAGTATCCTACAAGAATCCCCTCATCCGCCTTAGCGGAAAACTTTCCCAAGTGATCCTTGGTGTTTAGAATATAGACCTTACACCCAAATACTCTAAGATGCTTAATTGTAGGTTGTTTACCAAACCACAATTCATGAGGTGTTTTTCCTAGAAACCTATGTATTAAAGTTCGATTTTGGACATAACAAGCCGTATTGATTGCTTCGGCCCATAGGAAACTATGTAGTGAATATTCATTTAACATGCTCCTAGCGGCCTCTTGTAACACCCTATTTTTCCTCTCAACAACTCCATTTTGTTGAGGTGTTCTAGGGGTTGAAAACTCATGTTTGTAGCCTTTTTCCATACAAAATCTTGTGAATCTATCATTTTCAAACTCACCTCCATGATCACTTCTTATTTTGTTTATCTTATGAGCCTTTTCATTTTCTACTCTATTACAAAAAGCAATCAAGGTATCTAGAGTTTGATCCTTATGTTTCAAGAAAAACACCCATGTATATCTAGTGTAATCATCCACAATTACAAAGCAATATCTACTACCGTTTAAAGAAATATATTTGCTACTATCAAATAAATCCATGTGAATGAGCTCTAAAGCATTTGAAGTACTTACAACATTTTTACCTTTATGAGTAGCTTTGGTTTGCTTACCCATTTGACATGCATCACATATTTTGTCCTTTTGAAACTTCAACTTTGGCAATCCGTGCACCAACTCCTTCCTTGAGAGATTTTTGATATTCTTCATGTTGGTGTGAGCGAGTCTCCGGTGCCAAAGCCATGTCTCCTCTTCTTTGGACATGAGACACTTAGCAAACACATTAGTAGCACCAAATAGTTCAACTTGATAAATATTTTCTTTTCTATGGCCTATGAGAACATTGGTGTTTAGTTCACTATGTTTGACTAGGCATTGAGATGAGTTGAACTCAACTCTATACCCCGAGTCACATAGTTGACTAACACTCAAGAGATTAAAAGCCATGCCTCTTACTAGTAACACATTTTTTATTACAAATTTCTCGAAAATTCTAATATCTCCAATTCCTATAACTTTTAGCTCACCACTATTACCAAAAGAAACGATACCTTTACTTTTGTGTCTAAATGATGAAAATTTTGATGAGTCTCCCGTCATATGCTTAGAGCATCCACTATCTACGAACCATGTTGTTGGATGCTCCCCCTTTGCGCATGCCTGTTTAAACACGATGAACCAAATGTTTTGGTACCCACACTTTGGGTCCGGTAGCATCAATAACAAATTGCTTGGGTACCCAAGCTTGAACAACCTTAACCCTTGAAGCATGGTTTCTACTAATTAGGGACATAAATTTAACTTCCTTATCTTGAGATTTGAAACCTAGTCCCGCTTTATTGTACACGCCTCTTTGAGCTCCTAGAATCATGTCTAAGTATTTTGAGCTTGAAGTAAATTTTACTAGAGCACATCTAAGATCATCAACTTGTGATTTCAATGATACATTTTCTTTTTCAAGATCATCAACATCATTTTTGTCATTTTCATGAAGCATGCAACTTTCACATGGCACAATTTCATTTTTGAGTGATTTCAATTCATTTTGCAATCTTTTGACCTTCCCTTTTGATTTAGCTAGTGCATTGGTTAAGCATGCAATGGTGGCATACATCTTATCAAGCTTGGGAGAAATTACCTCATCATCACTAGAAGATGACTCACTTGAAGACTCCACATCTTCTTCATGACTATCTTCATCTTCACTATCTTCTACATGACTTAAGGCCATGAGAGCCATGTGCTTTGAGCTCTTCCTTTCATCTTCTTCCGATGAGCTTGATGATGAGTCATCCCATGTGGCTTTCAACGCCTTCTTCTTTTTCTTGATCTTTTCCTCTTGCTTCTTCAACTTTGGACACTCCGTTTTGTAGTGCCCTTTTTTCTTACATTCATAGCAAATTACATCAGTTTTATTCTTAGAATCCACAAGAGATTTACCTTTTCTTTTCTCATCATTGAAGATTTTCTTAACATCCTTTTTGTCAAACTTCCTTGAATGTCTCATCATTCTTCGAACGAAGTTTGCCATTTCACTTGATGATAGCTCTTCATCACTATCACTATCACTATCTTGTTCGAATTCTGAAGATGACTCCTTCTTCTCCTTTTTCTTTTCCTTGTGCTTCTTTTTGCTCTTTTCACCTGCAACCAATGCTATACCTTTCTCCTTATGGCTTGTGTTAGCTTGCTCATGCAATTCAAGTTCACAAAATAATTCATCCAATTTCACTATTGACAAATCCCTTGAAACCTTATAAGCATCCACCATGGATGACCATAAAGAGTTTCTTGGGAAAGATTTTAAAGCATACCTTATGAGATCTCGGTTCTCCACATTCTCTCCAACTGAATGAAGACCATTTAGGAGTTCCTTGAATCTCCCATGTAGTGAGCTTACCGTTTCTCCATCCTTCATGGTGAAGTTTTGAAGTTGATTTATCAACAAATCCCTCTTTGCAATTCTTGAATCCTTGGTGCCTTCATTTAGTTCAATAAGCTTATCCCACAAATCCTTGGCACTCTTAAAGGGTCCAACTTTGTTGAGTTGTTCCGAGCTTAATCCACATTGAAGAGTCACAATCGCCTTTGCATTTGCTTGAACCTTCATTTTTTGTTCAACAGTCCACTTGGATGACTCAAGCATTTTTCCATTTTCAGTTGGCGCCATGAATCCCTCCGTGATTGAGAACCACATATCAATTTCGGTCATGAGATAGTGTTCCATGCGGCTCTTCCAATAAGCAAAATTGCTGCCTTCATAGAATGGTGGTCGTGAAGTACTATGTCCCTCCTTCATTGACATCTTGTAGCTCTTTAACTTGTGCTTTCTTGACGATGAATCCTCAAAAGCAAACCAATGCTCTGATACCACTTGTTAGGATCGGTTGAGCTAGAGGGGGTGAATGACTAACTTTGTTTTGCACAGCGGAAATCTGAAGGCAATGCTAACACCGGTATTTACTTGGTATCCACCTCCTCAAGGAGGTGACTAATCCAAGGATCCACACCACTCACACTCTTTCACTATCGAAAACCCTCCTTCTCGGAATCACACCGAAGGTGGAGAAACCTTAACAGAAATACACCTCTCCCTTTTCTTCAAAATAAATATCACAAACGCTACAAAGAAGAAGTAGAGAAGGATTACAAGATTTAACCAGCTTCTTCTTTGCAGGCAAGATTTCAGTACGTAGTAGAGAGGAGCTTGAACCCTTTGCTTTGAATCTTTATCACTTGAGAGCTTTCAAAAGGCTTGGAGAGCAATGGAACAGTATATGTTTCGTTGTGTTTGTTTTCCCGTTTCTTTCCGTGCTTTATACGTTGAGAAAACTAGCCGTTTCTCACGCCGCCGTCGCCGTGGATCGATTGAGGTCATATTCCAATCGATTCACAACTATCCGTTGGAAGCCATCGCGTCAAGATCGACGGTGCAGATTCTTTCATTTGACTTGGATCGATTGGAGGCAGCGTTTGAATCGATTCAGCCGCTTGCTCATGAAATCGCAGCTGCTTGAATCGATCGGCCGATCGATTCAATACATTGAATCGATCGGCTGATCGATTCAGAGTGATTCTGTGCTTCGCACAGAATGTTCACGGATCGATCGGCCGATCGATTCAGTACCTTGAATCGATCGGCTGATCGATCCAGACGCATTCTGTGCTGCGCAGAACTTTACCAATCGATCAGCCAATCGATTGCCTTACCTTCAATCGATCGGCTGATCGATTCAGAGGCAATTTGCCGCACAGCCATGTCTGAATCGATTTTCCAGTCGATCTCTGACAGTGAGCCTATCACACACATAATCTTGTGACTTGCAGGAGGTTCTCTTGCCAAGAATCCGGTCCCCGACCTTCTTGGACTTCTCTTGCCTTGCATCTGGTCTTCTGACCTGCAAGAACTCTTTTTGCCAAGAATCCAGTCCTCGACCTTCTTGGTCTTCTCTTGCATCTGGTCTTTTGACCTGCAAGAAACTCCTCCTGCAAACTCACAATGCATGTTAGTTCCACCGTATTAACCTAAACTTAAATAAATGTCAACACATTGAAACTTCCAGGCATGATTGCACCAACAGTAGGCAGTTAGCAGTAGGCAGCACCAGACAGTTAGCAGTAGGCAGCAGCAGACAGTTAGCAGTAGGCAGCAGGAGGCAGGCAGCAGTAGGAAGCAACAGGCAGTCAGAAGTCAGCAGGAGGCAGCAGTAGGTAGTAGACAACAGTAGGCAGCAGTCGGCAATCAGCAGTAGACAGTTAGCAGTCAGCAGTAGGGAGTTAGTAGGCATTAGTAGGCAGCGGAACTCATCAGTCATGTCTGTCTCTAATTCATTGGCAAAGAATCTTTCCCGCTCACATCTCTCTATATATTTTTCCCTCATAACATCTCAATCATTGGCAATGATTGTTTACCATTCACACCTCTCCCTCACACTTATCTTCTCAATCATTGGCAATTATTATTTCCCGCTCACATCTCATCTCTCTATATATCTTTCTGTCACACTCTCTCAATACAATAATTGGCAATGATTGTTTCCCGCTCACACCTCTCTCTCACACTCTCTCTCACACTTATCTTCATAATGATTGGCAATCATTATTTCCCGCTCATATCTCTCTAAATTCAATCATTGGCAATGATTGTTTCCCGCTCACAACTCTATCTCACACTTCTCTCACTCCCTCTCAATAATTGGCAGTCATTATTTCCCGCTCACATCTCTCTATATATCTTTCTATAAAAAAATAATAATAAATAAATAGATAAATAAATAAAATAAAATAATTTTCCGTAAATTTACATCACTAAATAAAATTTCCCGCTAATTTAAATATGAGATGATATAATTTGGTAGTAGGTTAGGAACGAAACCTCCCTCTTTTTTTTAAGAATGTGAATTACCCCGACGACTTGACATGACATCACATGGGTAACGAATAGCCCTCGGTCTCCTCTACGCGTTGGCGGAGAGGGATCTACGTTATGAGTTCCGGGGCAAAAGTTAGGAAAGTAGAAAGAAAATAAAAGATATATAACTAGATTTAATGTTCAACTATGCGATTTGCCGCTCCTCCTTTTATATTTCATTTTTAAATAATTGTTTCAATCTTTATTTATAATTAGATTATAAAAATATAAATATATATATATATATAGGATTAATCTTCTTATGGCGCTTGGGAAGCAGTCGAGACGACGGAATTTGACGGACACGGGGAAGGGAGAAGTCCAAAATTTATTATGGGGGGTAGTGCCGAACGGTAAATATGGGGTACGAAGTTTGATTGGGGAGAGGAGGATATGACGGGGGGCCTGCATGTAGGAGTTGGGGTCCGGTCAGGCTGCGGGCGAAAAACGAGGGCCATATTTCACATCCAGGCGGGCCCTTTTCGGAGGACCAAACGGTTATTTTTGACGTCGAATTTTGGCTGCATAGGATGAAATGTAGGTCTCTAAATTCCGGAACAAACATATCTTGTTGCATTCGATTCCGACTTCAAACGCCTGAGTTATGGCCGTTTGAAGTTGCACTATTATACGTTACGGCACGCAAGACGGCCGAATAGCTCCGACCCCAGAACTACCGCACTGTGTTAACGCCTCGGCCTCCTTCACGCACCGCCGCTGATGGATCCTGATTCCGGTACCCCGTCAAAACTATACGCAATTAAACGTACAACCACTCTCCTCCATTTCTCTCTCCCACTCCCACTCACCCAAAATTAGCTAGGTTAATGATGAGCAATGAAGTAAATGGTGCATAAGTAGGAGGTATAAACAGATGGTAAAAGAACGCCACTCGACAGCATTTTTTCTTTGCAAACATAAGCGACATCATTGCATTGCATTGCATGCTTATTATCTTTAATCGATAAATGAACATCTCCAAACTAAACCCTATATTGTGTAGGCTATGTTATCCCATCCCATCGCATACCATACCATAGGCTTCTTGCCTGGTGCATGGGAAAAATGGGATTATTTACCTCTTTAACCCACCGACAAATGTGATGACAGTGATTGCAACGATTGATGATGTATGTATGTATGTATGTATGTATGCATGTTCAAGAAATTCCATTATGCCATCGAATGTCGAAGTTGAAATCATCGTAATGCCACAAATACGCTGTCAGCAAAGCAAATTGTCAAAAAGTATTTAGTTAGAACTATTCTATGTAACAATATTTAGTAGCATGCAGGGAGAAGGCAACATCGAGGAGCAGGTAGATAGGCAGATAAATAGGCAGGCAGATAGGCAGATAGGCAGATAAACAGGCAGTCAGATAAACAGGTAGGCAGATAAACAGGTAGGCAGATAAACAGGTAGGGAGATAAACAGGCAGGCAGATAGGCAGATAAAACTGCAGATAGGCAGATAAATAGGCAGATAGGCAGATAAACAGGATGATAGGCAGATAAACAGGCAGGCAGATAAAAATGCAGATAGGCAGATAGGCAGATAAAACTGCAGATAGGCAGATAAACAGGCAGATAGGCAGATAAAAATGTAGATAGGCAGATAAAAATGCAGATATGCAGATAAACAGGCTGATAGGCAGATAAACAGGCAGGTAGATATGCAGATAAAAATGCAGATAGGCAGATAAATAGGCAGGCAGGCAGACAGGCAGGCAGGCAGATAGATAGATAGATAGATAGATAGGCAAGGAGGAAGATAGATATATAGGCAGACATGTAGGCAGACAGATAAATAGGCATTAAGCAAGCAGCAGCAGCAGCAAGCGGTGGGAAGTAGCAGTGAGTAACCATTGGGCAGTAGTAAAGAAGTAGCAGCATACAGTAGGCAGCACGAAGCAGTAGGCAATAGGAGGTAGGTAGTACGAAGTAGTAGGGATTAGGATAGTAGTATGCGTTAGGTAGTAGGGAGTAGGAATAAGGCGGCGGTAATTTGAAATCAATGACAAAGATTGTTTGCATAATAAATAAATAAATAAATAAAATTTTCTCTATCTCTCTTAATGAGTTTCTCTCTATTCATCCAATCATCGGCAATAAGGGGTTCCCGCTCACACATACATAAAGTTTTCTCTATCTCAATCATTGACAATAAGTTTTTCCCGCCCACAACAAACCCCACCCCACTCACTCATTCACTATCTCCTTCTCTCTCTCAATAAGAGACAATGATTGCCTGATGAATTAAAGATCCCGCTCAAATCCATCTTTCTCACACATCCTTTTATATATATATATATATATCTTTCTAAAAAATTGGGAATAAGTCTTTCCCGCGCACACCTCCTCTCTCTTGATCTCGGCCACTCTTTGGCGTGTACATGTACAGGAATCCCGCTCAATTGTTTTTTAATAGGAGAGAGAGAATGATTGAGAGAGAGAGAATATTGATGTATATATAATAGGAGGATGTTTAATTTATTCAGCTTTGGAGATTGGGAATTTACACGAAAGGGGTTTTGTAGCCCTCCGAATCCTCTACGCGGTGGCGCAGACGCATATACATTATGAGTTCCGGGTCAAAAGTTATTAGGCGAGTCGAAGAAAGAAAATCAAAGAAAAGGAAAAAAAAAAAAAATTTCCCGCTATACTGTACATGCACTGTGCTAGCACTGTGCACCCTACGGAGGAGGCCGCGCGTTTTTTTTTCCCGCTCGTTCCCGTTTTTTTTTTTTTTTTTAAAACATAATATATATATATATATATATATATATATATATATATATATATATATATATATATATATAATATGATATATAAGCTTCCGGGAGTCCGGAAGCGATCGAGACGATGGATTTTGACGGAGACGGTGAAGGGAAAAGTCCGAAAATTGTTACGACGGACCTAATGGTGTAAAAAAAACACGAGTCCGTTTTGCGTGATAGGTGAAAAGATGTCGGAAGGAGACGAAAACAGGACGTGGGGGTAGGGGGCGAAGAGCGGGACCCGACGGTGGGTCTGCATGTTGGAGATGGAGTGCGGTTGAAAATATAAAATTAAATTTACAAACGGGTCCTTTATGTAGTGCCGAACGGTAAATATGGGGTACGAAGTTTGATTGCAACTGATAGCCGTTTGGGGATGAAAAAAGACGTGGGGGATCATCGCGGAGAGAAGGAAATGACGGTGGGCCCGCATGTCGGAGTCGGGGTCCGGTCGGGGCCCGAGCGAATAACGAGGGCCATATTTTACTTCCAGGCCCTTTTCGGAGGACCAAACGGCGTTTTTTGACGTCGAATTTTGCCTGCATTAGATAACCCCGAGAGTTATGGGATGAAATGTAGGTCTCTAAATTCCGGAACCGACAAATCTTGTTTCGCTCGATTCCGACTTCAAACGGCCGAGTTATGGCCGTTTGAAGGTGCCCTAAAGGCGTTTTTATCCGTTACGGCAACCCAGACGGCTGAATCGCGCCGGACCCCGAACTACCGCACTGTGGCCCTTGGCCCCCTCTACGCGCCGTCGCTGACGGATCCTGATTCCGGCACCCCGGCAAAACTATACGCAATTAAACGTACACCCTCTCTCCTCCCTTTCTCTCTCCCACTCACACCTTTTATATTAATATTTTATTCTTTTTTTTAAATTTTTTTTTCTTATTCCGTTTTTAAACTTACATCTGTTTTTAATTTATTTTTTCTTTTAAAAAAAACCTAAACCTAAGTAAATATAATTAGGTTTTTAAATTTTTTTAAAAGATAAATAATTATTATTTATTTATTAAATGCTTGCTTAATATAGATACATAGATAGATAAATTATAATCATTTAATTTCATTTAACGTACACGTTTGTTTACGGTTTGTAATATTTTAGTTTGTAGGGTTTTGGTTTAGGGTTTAGTTACATTTCAAACTCATTCATTAAAGTTATCTAAGGTTTTAATGTACTTTTATATTCCTTCTCTAAGGCTAAGGATAAGGCTATTGTTGCCCAAGCATTCAGAGAGTCCGTCCAGCCGATGGCACCCTAAACCCCCAAAAGCTTACTAGCTTGATTGATTGATTGATCTGTAAAAAAAAAAACATCCAATCCCTAAAAGTAGGTAGGAGCTATATCGAATCTAAAAAAACGCCTCACGAGCCTGATTATTTCTTTGCAAACAAAAGCCAGATCCATCAATCCATCCATCCATTCATCCATCCACTCAGGTTCTCCCTTATTATCGCAAATGGATAAAAGAACATATCCAACTATACTCTACTATACTCTACTATACTATAATATACTATACTATATTGTGTAGGTTAGGTTAGGTTAGGTTATGGTCTCCCATAAATAAGATTCTTGCCTCGTGCATCGCATAAATGGGCACAACCTCTTTAACCCACTCACAAATGTGACTGTGATTGCAACGCTTGATTGATGATATTCAAGAAATTCCATTCTGCCATCGAATGTCGAATTTTATTTCAAACAAAAACATCCGACAGACAATGTTCTTAACCGATTGGTGATCATACAATACAATACAATACAATACAAAACTTCTTGACTGATAGGTTAAAAATTTTTGACTCAATGTTGTGCCACCCATAACTGCTTGCTGCTAGGTTAATGATGAGTAAAGAAGTAAATGGTGCAAAAGTAGGTAGGAGCTATATCGAAGCTAAAAGAACGCCACTTGAGCTTATTTCTTTGCAAACAAAAGCTACATCCTTCCACTCAACTTCTTATTAGCTTAAATGGATAAATGAACATCTCCAAATATACTATATTGTGTAGGTTAATTAGGGTAGGGTCTCCCATAGGATTCTTGCCTGGTGCATCGGATCAATGGGCACAACAAACCTCTGTACCCCACAATTGTGGGAGTGATTGTTATGCTTGATGATGTTCAAGAAATTCTTAATATATATATATATAATTTAATTTAACGTTTGACACATTCACAATTGTGGTAGTAGCAGAAGCCGGTCAAATTTATTTACAACGGGACTATAATCCGTGACCAAACTTTGCAACGGAAACATTAATTAATTAATTAATGTATGAATTAATAATTTAGAATTCGTAAATAACGTATTGTTGATTTAGGGTAACTCATTATAAACTATGACACATTCATTCATTAAGGTTGCATTCAACGTAGGTAGTTAGGTTACAATTTATACTCATTTTCTCTTAATTAATTAAATAATTAATTAATGTACTTTCATATTCCTTCTCCCTCGCTTTTGTGAGTGATACAAGTAGGAGATAATGTACCCAATTAAGCATTATATTCCGATGGCACCCTCTCCTTATTTTTCTCACTCCCACTCCCACTCCCACTCCCACTATTATATTTTTTTTCTCTCCCACTGCCAATGTCATGAATTGAAATTTTAAACCTTAGTATTATGGTCAATTCGTAGGATATGAAAGTTTGCTGAGATAAGGGTTAATATCCTAAGACAAAGTCACATTGTGGAGCAATGCTCCAAAATGCGACTATCCATCTGAATTTAACTAACTCTAAATGAATGCCGTATCTTTTGACAATCCATCCAATCTAATAACTTTGTTATTTTCTTATCTTGAAAAATTAGTTATCATTTGACAATCGATTCTGTATGTCAACCTCTTTGGGTTGGTTTTTTTTGGTTTGGTTTTGTTTGGTTTAGGGTAAAAAAGTAATGAATATTGGTTATAAATGTTTTTCCCGAAACCCTATCTTCACTCTTCCTTTGTAAGTTTTTTACCAGAGCTGAACTGTGCTTGTTGTAATACAAACTATAGTTCCGTCTATAATAACCGTTATTAAAGAATTTTACTAAGTCTGAAAGAATGTCGTATCTTCTGACAATACATCCAATCTAATAACTTCTTTCTTATCTTATCTGTTTTTATCTTATATTATCTTATCTTATCTTATATTGAAAACATATTTCTCGTTTGACAATCCATATTGTTAAACATATATTGTTAAATAGTGCTAAATATCTTTTGACTACGTTTCCTTCCTTTGTTGATAGAGTATTGCTATGCTGGCATATTGTTGGATGAATTCAACTTCGGCATTCGATGCTAGAATGAAATTTCTTCAACATCATCAACTTCGGCATATGCTTCAACGTAGCTGGAGATGTTCATTTATCCATTAATTTCAGCTAGATAATAAGAAGCTGAGTCGAAGGATGTGTGGCTCTAATTTTAATGTTTGCAAAGAAGCTCTAGTGGTGTTTAATGGATGGATGGATGGATGGATGGATGTTTTTTTGGACAGACATATCGACCGATCGACCGACCGATCGACCAACCGACCGACTCTCAAGGAAGCAAGCTTTTGGGTAGGATGCCATCAGCTGGACGGACTCTAAGAATGCGATGAAGTATCTACTACTTGTATCGCATATGCAAAAGTGAGAAGGAATCTGAAAGAACATGCATTAAGAGAAAATGAGTGAGTGTATTTATTGTCACTTTATTGAATTAATTGTTACCTAAATATCTCGATTGGAACGGTAGCAAACTGTTCCCTATCTTGATTGCAACTTTGGCAAGATTGTAATACAGCATCTATCTATCGTCTGCTCATGAGGTTAAGATTTGATATTCTGCTTGTAGCAATAACACACGTCGAACAAGGACTCTACTAAATCTTTGCTTGTTCCAGTGATTCGAACCCGGCCAAATGATACTCATTTATTAAATAATTTTTAAATATATATTTGTTTAATAAAATAATAATATAGATAATAAATATAGTCATTAAACTTAATTTAACCTAAATATCTGTTTGCATTATTATAGTAGGTGAAGGGGTGGAAATTTGCAACGGGAATATAATTCGTGAAATTTATAACTGACATATTAAAAAATTTGAATTCGTACAAAATGTATTGTTAAATGTTGTGATACAATTTAATAATCATTGAATATTTGTGAAACATGTTGAACTTATCGTAGATAAAAAACAAATTGAATTCGTTGTTAATTTATAAGACCGACCATCGTATATATCTATCTACGTGCATCAAACATCGGGGCATGACAATTTATATTGGAGAATATAGGTCTCGTCTCATATTGTCTTGAATCGTAATGTTATCGTATAGTATCGTCTAGTCTCGTCTCATATTGTATAGTATCGTATCGTATCGTATAGTATTGTATCGTATCGTCTCGTCTTGTGTCTTATTGTCTCGTCTCTTCTCGTCTCGTCTCGTCTCGTCTCGTCTCGTCTCGTCTCGTCTAGTATCGTCTCTTCTCGCCTTAAGTCGTATCGTCTTGTGTCGTATATTATCAAATTGTCTTGTTTTGTCTCGTCTAAACTTGTATGTTAGAGTTTCGTATTTTATAGTCTCGTCTAATCTCGTGTCATATCGTATCGTCTCGTCTCATGCAACAGTAAAAGTAAAAGCAATAAACATAAAGGATAAAGCATAAAGGATAAAGAATAAAGCATAAAGCAAAAAAACAAAATAAAAAAGCAACACCAAAAGCAAATGCCCTAAAGTGTTTCCCGCCCACACCTCACTCACTCTCTCCCTCTTTTTATCTCTTTCTCTCAATAATTGACAAAGACTGCTTCATTTATTTTCCCCCTCATCTCACTCCATCTCTCTCACACTCTCCCAAATAATAAATGCAAGGATTATTGCTCTATATATTTCTCTCTATCTCGTCTCGTCACTTTGCTCTCATTCAATGATAATTTGTCGTTAATTACGCGTAGGTTGATTACAAGTCACCTATCCCCTCTTCGCGTGCTTGTCCTGTCGACTGCCACCTGTCCCATGCCGACAGGTTGCGTCAAGCTGTGTGCTCGTGGTGTCCCGTCATATGTATTGTGTTGACAGGTAGCGTCACGTCATGTTCCCTCGCTTAATTGTGCAGTCGCGTAAGATTTTGACGCCTTCTTGTGCCGTCGCGTCAAATTATGACGCATGCTTGTGCTGTCACGTCAGCTTTCGGCGCCTGAATGACCAGTCGCGTTGTGTCCACATGCGCTCTTCTGCCTGTTGTGTCACGTCTGCCGGAAGAGGGTTGAATAATTTTTTTTTTAATTTTGTGCGCTTTACTCACTTCGACCCCAATCATGATATAAGGATCACTTCATTCGCATTGCGACCCTCACCAAGGTCACCCTCACCAAGGTCTCTCTTGCTCTTCTGCTTCATCTTCCTCTTCCTCTTCTTCATCTTCTTATACTCCACCCTAGTCTCCCATTTCTTCTCCAATCTCTACGTACGCCTCCTCTCTCCATTCGACTTCGACATCGACTTCTTCTTCTGTTCTTCTCCTGCCTCTTATTCTCCTTCATCAGGTTGCCTGATCAAGTGATATCTATCAATATGACCACCTCCACCCGATGCACATATTGGAGCATGCGGGCATCTGATTTCCTGTCCATATCTATCCACACCGAACCCAACTATCCTACGTCGTTCACCACCCAGCGAGGTACGCCGGTGAGTCTGATTGAGACTTTGGGGAGAGTTGTACGTCTGCAGCGCACGCCATTGACTTTGACAATACGTATCTACGATGGAAGCTGCCAAATACCTTGCATCCAAACCCTCGAACCAGCTCATGGAACATATGTGTCTCCAGACATTGCTCGCAGGCAGGCCGAACCAGTTGAGTTGGGGAAGTTAGTCCGAGTCCTAGGGAAGCTTGATTTGGGTCCGGATGGGGCATTACAGCTTATCGATTGTTATTTTATGGTCGAACATCGTCCGGATGCCGATACACTGCACATCTACAATTGCATGTTACTGCATTGGAAAGAAGATAATAAGTGTGTTAAGTAATGCTAAGTATGCTAAGTAATGCTTGTGTTGTGTCTTGTTTTATGTTGCAGGTCATCTGGTCTTGTGTTGTGTCTTGTATTAGGTTGGAGGTATTATGGTATGGTGTGTTGTGGTGTGTAATGTTGCGATGTTTATGAGATATGTGTTGTATTGTACTGTACTGTGATGATATGTAATAATATGTGTTTTTATGAAATCTGATGTTATATTAGATTGTGTGATGATATGATAACTGTCTTATGATATTATGTGTATATATAACTCAAAACAGTAAGTAATAAACTAGAACGGTATAATGAAAAAAATATATAACACTTAACGATTAACGCCTAATACATAACGCAAAACCCTTAATGACTACCGGCAAACCCATAATAAGAAGATCAGTTAACGATTAAACCTTAACGATAAAAGCAAAAACTTTAACTAATAACGGCTAACCGTTAACGCTAAATCCCTAATGATTAACCCTTAAAGCAAACCACTTAACCCTAATCGCTTAACACTTAACCCATAACGATTAACGATTAACACATAAATCATATAGGATAACGATTAATGCTTAACACTTAATGATAACGCATAACTCTAAATGATTAACGCTTAACCTATAAAGAATAACGCCTAACGATTAACGTTGATAGTTTAACACTAAACGCTTAACGCTTAAACATTAACGATTAACCCTTAATGAATAACGTGAAACGCATAACGATTAACGCTTAACCCATAATGATTAACGATTAACCCATAACGCTTAACGAATAACGATTAACGATTAATGCTTAAAGATTAACGCTTAACCTACAACTATTAACGCTTAACGATTAACGCTTAACGATTAACGATTAACGCTAAACGATTAACGCTTAACGAATAACGAATAACGATTAACGCTTAACGATTAACGCTTAACCTATAAAGATTAACGCATAACGCTTACCGCTTAACGCATAATGATTAACGCTTAACGCTTAACGATTAACGCCTAACACACAAACGTTTGGTTTTATTTCCTAAAAAAATTTATATTTAAAATATTTCTATATTAAAATTTTAATAAATATAAAAATAAAATTTAAATGCAATATAGTCGTGTGCAGTGTCGTCTCGTCTCGTCTTGTTAGTGCGTCATGTTAGCTGGCGTGCTTCTCCTTGTAGTGTCGTGTCACGTCGTCTGTTGTGGCGTGCATTGTCCTGTCATGTCGCACGCAGTGCCCCTTGTGGCTTGTCGGGTGCAGTGTCCCGTCACGTCGACAGTAGTGTCGCGTAGTGTTGTGTTGTGTCGCGTACAGTGTCCTGTCGGTCTTGTATTGTAATGTCGTGTCACATGCATCGTCGTCTTGTCCCGTCCCGTCTCGTCTTGTCCCTTCCCGTCTCGTATTGTCCCGTCCAGTCTTGTCTCTTCAGGTCTCGGCCTGTTGGGCCGTGATGCAGGTGGAGGTGGAGGTTGCCAGATTAATAAGACCTCTCCCAAATCCCTTCCTCACCAAATCACCTCACCCTCAACCTGCCTGCGCCACACAAAAATTTCCCCTCATCCGCTGTCAATCTCATCTTCACCAAGATGAACTGGTTTCAAGCCATCCATGTCAAGCTTCTAGCAAGCGACTTCCTCTCCCTCACTGTCCACAACTCCCCAAACTATGCTCCTACCTTTTTCAAGAGAGGTATGCAAGTTTGGCGACTAGAGACGGTTGGTGTCGTGGTGAGCAAGGAGCGCACTGGCGACTTTCTCAAGTTCGTTGTCGACGATGGGACCGGATGTATTCCTTGCATCATCGACCTCACTGACCGTTCGCATTTGGGGCTCGCTGCAGAAGTGGAGACAGAGAGAGCTCTCAGGGAGGTTGCGACTGTGGAGCTGGGAAAGTTAGTGCGAGTCCGAGGCATGATCACGCTGGGGGAGGAGGATGGACTGCAGCTTAAGGTGAGGGATGTTGTGGTAGAACGTGATCCCAATATGGAGCCTCTGCACTGGATGGATTGCATCCGCTTGGCTAGGAGTTGTTATGATCGTGCAGCACACCCCTAAACGCCGGCTCATGCTCTTCCATCGTATGATATGGTTAGATTAAATCATAGTCAGTATTGTACCGTGGTAGGTTATTATGTGTTATCGGGTGTTTGGGTTCGTGTGAAGTCGGGTGGTTGCAGGTTTTATGGTATGGTGTGGTTTGGTGTGTAATGTTGGCATGTTTATGAGATATGTGTTGTATTGTATTGTCTGTGATGATATGTAAGAATATGTGTTATTATGAAATATGATGTTATATTAGATTATATGATGTTATGAATTGTGTATTATGATAATATGTGCATATATAAATCTTAATCCTTAACGATGAACGCATAATTCTTAAAGTTTATCCCTTAATGAATAATTATTAACGATTAACGATTAACCATTCATGATACACGCTTAACGCATAATCCATAACGATTACCCCATAACGATTTACAATTATCGAATAACCTTTAATGATTAACCTTTAAAGAATAACGCTTACCCATTAACGATGAACGGTTAACCCATAACGAATAACGGCTAAACATTAACGAGTAACGCTTAACCCATAAAGATATAATTTTAACCATGATCGATTAACCCTTAACGAATAGCGCATAACCCTTAACGCTTAACACTTAACGATTACTGCATAGATCTTAACGTTTAACCATTAACGATTAACGCTTAACGACTAACACTTAACGATTAACGCTTAATGAATAATGCTTAACGAATAACGCTTATCGATCAACGAATAAAGTTTTAGCCTTAACGCCTAACAAATAACCATTAACGAAAAACCGTAAACCCTAAACCCTAAACCCTAAACTCGAGCTTGAGTCGAGCCAGTATAAATCGAGTCCAACTGAGCTAAAGCCTAGGTTGGCTTGAGCTCGGTTCATCCCGTTTACAACCCTAATTTTCCGTATCAATGAAGAAGGCTTTCTAAGCCAGAAATAATAACATGGCTCAAAGGTAGACGAAAAGTGCCAAAGATAAGAAAGTTTTTTAGGACTGAAACAATACCATGGCTCAGAGGTAGATGAAAGGTGTTTGATCGATGCACATGAGAGTGGGTGAATTATGTGTATTTAAAACTTTCTTTTTCTTTTTAAAACAAGTGTACAATATAAAACAATTAAGTAAGAAAAAGCAAAAAGAAAACAACACACAGATATTTTTTTGATTCCTAGCCTTCGATAACTTCTACTCCAAGACCCAGGCCCTTTGGATCTTTCTTGACGGGTAATCAACTCTTTACAGGTAAGCTTCCAATAGAGTAATCGAATATAGAACGGAAAGGAAGTATGTAACAAGCCTACACTTCCTTATGTAATAATTAACTTAACTTAAATAGTGTTACCCAACACGAAGACGGACAAATGATTGAGCTCGGGTGTCGGTGTTGGTCCTTTTGCAGTAGTCAGGCATAGCAGCGTTACAACACAATAGTAGCACGAAGGCGGAGCAACAGGATGATCAAGGAAGATCGTAGAAAACTTGTATGTCAAGTGCTGGCCGAAACTACCTTATATAGGTCATTGGGGGCGCATCCAATGTTCTGAGGCCCCTCCAATGATGTTGATCCTATTTGAAATCTTCGACCTCTATCCACTTTAAGGTTCCTCCATCAAGTCTGAGGCGCCTCCAGTCCACTTCTAGGCACCTCTATTCAGTGAAACTTCATTCCCGAATTCTATTTGTCCGAGGGCTCCTCTAATCTGCTCAGGGCGCCTCTATTTCACCAAGTATTCCTGTCAGATGCTCCATCTGGATTTTAGCTAATTGTCAGACTCGTAGACATAACTTGACTTCTTGCCAGATATCAATCTATTTGAACTTCCTATCAATTATTATGTCCTTAAGACTTAACTGAACTTTAGCTTGATGTCAGGTTTTCTAGATACATAAGTCTGTTAATTTGCCCACTTAGTAAATATATTAGATTATATATAATTTGTTGGTGCGGGAAGCACCAGACGATCGAACCTATGTTTTGATTATGTCAAAGGGTCCAAAGTTAAGTTGTCTTATGATCTAACAAGGTTAATTGAGCTTACAAGAAAAGTCCTAAGTGTTCTTAGGCAAAAGTTCTATTGGATTCTAGGTAGATGGGAAATCCTAGGGGGTGAGAACTCAAGGTCCCAAGGGGGTGGTAACACTAGGTGATGAAAAGTCCTAGTTATGGTTAGACAAGTGGAAAAATCCTAGGGGGTGGTAACCCTAGGTCCTAGAGGCAATAAACCTAGGTGGAAAGTCTTGACGAGTCGAGGTTCTTTGGGCGAAATCCTAGAGTCGGGAACTCTACGTGAAAATCCTAATGGTCGCAGACCAGGTGGAAGGCTGGACGGGTTGAGATCGGACGCCCAATGGAGAAGACCTGAAGATTCGGATGCTGAGCACAAGTCCAGTTGATCTGGAGGACTGGTCTGACAAAAGATAAACTTTTCTGAGAGGAGTAAGTGAGGACACGTTCCCTGAAAAGAGAACAGTAGACATCGGTTCGACCTAGAGTTTCGACGAAACTCAAAGTCAGAACCGGACAATCAGAGGCTGTCAAATTTCATATTATATATGCTATTTTTTTCTACCTGGACTAACTTTATTTTGCAGAAAATAAAGGGCTGGAAAAAACTAGTCCGAGCGCTTGGAGCTAGGGGTGCAAATGAGTCGAGGCGCTCATGAGCGGCTCGGTCAAAGCTCGACTCGAGCTCGAGCCGAGCTCCAGCCGGCTCATTTAACATTCGAGCCGAGCTCGAGCTCATTTAACAGTGGCTCGAAGGCTCGTCGAGCCAGGTTAATTTAATATTATAGTAATTAAAATTATTATTACTTTTAAAATAAACAATAAGTTAAGGAGGAGTTTGTGGCTAATGTTAGAGTGTATACTAAAAGCCTAGCTTTTGGTATAAACATTTATCTAGAAATAAGAATCACATTGGTCAAATGTCTACATTTATGATAAATGTAGTTGTTCAATTAATTTATATTGTAGATAACATGGTGTGTGGTGTCACACACAGAGGATCATGTTATCAGTACCTTATAAATTATAAACAGTAACTCACGACCATAATGGAAAGGAACAAACCATTGGAAGGTCGTAGTGTAATTAGGTATTAGTTTATCTTAACTATATAATTACACTAGTACACTTAGAGTGTATTGAGTAGGACCATTAGAGGTCGTTTCTTTTATACTGACTTTATAAAGAAACAAAGACCTCAGTTATTATGGAAGTGTGTGCTCTTAATCCTAATATAATAACAAGTACATATATTTGATATTTATTTCTTTAATTTATCAATGGGTGAGATTTAGTTCGATGAATCAATAAGCCCGATAAGTTGGGAAATGATATCACTTATAGTGTGTATTGTTGATTATAGAAGGAAACTGTGTCCTAGTGATCTAGGTTGAGAATGTTCTCAAGAGGAGCTCATAAGGATTGTCATGTTAAACCCTGCAGGTGGACTTAGTCCGACATGACGATAAGGTTGAGTGGTACTACTCTTGGACTAAGATATTAATTAAATGAGTTGTCAGTAACTCACTTAATTAGTGGACATTTGACATCTTAAACACAGGAGACTAACACACTCATAATAAGAAGGAGCCCAAAATGTAATTTGGGATTGGTGCGTAGTTCAATAATAGTTCTTTAGTGGAATGAATTATTATTGATGAAGTTAAGGGTGAACACGGGAAGCTTAATTTTATCGGGAGACCAAAACCAATTCCTCCTCTCGGTCCCTATCGTAGCCTCTTGTATATAGAGATTTATACCCACCACATACCCACCTTCTTACCCAACCAATAGGGGCCGGCCAAGCTAAGCTTGAAGCCTAAAGGGTGGCCTTAAGGTGGCCGGCCAATAGCTTGGAGCCCAAGTTTAGGTGGCCGGTCACATCATATTAAAAAGGATTTTTTTTATTTATTAAAATTATTTCTTATGTGGATATCATAGTTTTAAAAGAGAGTTTAAAAATTAAATCTTTCCTTTTAAAGCATTCTACAAAAGATCAAGAAAAGATTTGAAATCTTTCCTTATTTGTAGATTGAAAGGAGATTTTATTTTTAAGAAAAACTTTCCTTTTTGACCATGATAATAATTTAAAAGAGAAGTTTAAAAATTAAATATTCTCTTTTATTAGTTTCTATAAAAGAATAAGAAAAGATTTGATATCTTTCCTTATTTGTAGATTGAAAAGAGATTTTAATTTTTAGAGATAACTTTACTTTTGGAAATTATCCACATGTTTAGAAGAAGAATTTTAATTTATAAAATTTCCTTTTTATTAACCAATCATGAAGGGATAAAAATTATTGGAGAAATTTTTATAAATTTCAAGAAATAAATTAGGAAGTTTTAATTCTTGTGTGAATTAAATTTTCCTTGTTTTGGGGAATTAGAAGTGGCCGGCCATTATTATTAAAAGAAGAAAATTGTTTTTTAATTAAAATAATTTTTTCTTTATGACAAAAGAATTAAGGAATTTTTTATTAAAATTTCCTTATTTGTCAAGACCAAGGATTATAAAAGAGGGGGTAGAGGTGTCTTCACGGGTGATCAACTCTATTATTCTTCTCCTCTCTTTTCCTCCTTGGTGGCCGTCCCTAGCTTCTTCCTCTTCTCTTCTTCTTATGGCCGGCGGCAACCTCTCTTGGAGCTCTTGATGGTGGCCGGTTCTAGCTAGGAGAAGAAGGAGAGAAAGGTGGTTTTGTTTCTTGCATCCCTTGGAGCTTGGTGGTGGTGGCCGGACCTCTACTTCTCTTGGAGAATTGTGGTGGCCGAAACTTGTAAGGAAGAAGAAGGTGCTTGGTGATTCTCATCTCGGAAGATCGTTGCCCACACAACGTCCGAGGTTAGAAGAGGAATACGGTAGAAGATCAAGAGGTCTTTTTAGAAGGTATAACTAGTAATTTTTCCTTTCCGCATCATGCTAGTTATTTATGGAAATAATACCAAATACAAGAGGCTTACGATTCTAGTATTTCAAATATGTTTTTCGAAGTTGTGTTCTTTTATTTTTCTTTTCCTTGTGATTTGATTGTTCTTTTGGTTGACCTAAAGTTATTTTAGGAAATTAAATATTAGCTTTCCATAAAAGGTTTTGTCTAGTCGGTGGTGGTTGTTCCCATATCCAAGAAGGCCATGTGCCTCGCCACGTCAGTACTGGGAACCAATTATGGAAATTAATATTTAATGGAATTAATAACTTAGGTGATTTGGATCAAACGTGTTAAGTTCCGCAGGAGATCCAAGTCTAAACCTTAAAGAACAAATAGATTAAGTTTTGGATCAAACGTGTTAAGTTCCGCAGGCGATCCAAAATTTAATTTAAAAGAACACATGGTAGCTAGGAAAAGGTTCAGACCTTTGTACAAAATTTTTATACAGTGGAACCTCTAGGTTTTCCGAGTAGCAACCAACAATTGGTATCAGAGCTAGGGTTTTGCCTCTGTGTATTTGGTATTAGTTTAATTATGCACATGTCATACATAATTTAGGCAGGTTAATAGTAGGATGTGCTAACTTTGTGGATGCAGGATCCAACTATTATGGCTTTTAGTTATTATGTGTGATTGGACCCTTGGACATGTCAAGGGCATTTATCTGTGTGTGCATGATTGTATTAAAATACAGCAGGAGCTGTATTTAGTTTTATTAGGATTTTATTTTTGATCTAGATACATGTACATTCCTTTTATGGAATATAGGATCAAAATGTAAAATTCTATTTATGTCGCGGATCGAATCTTGCAAAGCGTGGAACCTTCTAAGGACCAGAGGCGCAGCGGAACTAGGAGCAAGATGGATGCGACAGCTAGACCCGGTGGCGGTGGCCAAATATGGCAGCAGCTTGGGATGACAACACACGGAGGACAACTAGAGATAAAAGCCATAATAGTTGAAAATTAGATTTTCTATTTATTGCTTTTATATTGTGCTGTGTGTGCATGTTAGTATACATGACTAGTAGGCTAGCATAGTTAAAATTCCTTATTTATAAATAACTAAGTGGGAGAGGGATTTTTAAATAAATCCCATGGTCTCCATTACTGGTTTGTAAGTGATGCAAACAAGCTTGCGCGTTGGCTCTGAGTGCCTTCCTCCATAACGGATGAGCTTGTTTGTGGATCACTAGAACAGACTTCCATTTTTGGATGACTATAGGAAGTTAATTAAGAGCGTGTGATCTTCCCCAACGGAAGGGGCATAATCTTATTAATGGACTTAGTGTCAAGTAATGGTATACACTTAGACACATCTAATAGTATCCTCCCCATCGGAGTCACTGCTATTATTTGTGTGACCAAATAAAACCAACTATTAATTTGTCATAAAACTAGGTTGACAAGATAATAAAATTAAAGGGTTAAAACCCCTTTTACAAATGATTGATTTTGTATACGTCCACACTAACGTGGCATACAAAATTAACGGTGTTTGAGATAATTTTATTTGTCATAAAGATACGTTGACAAGATAGTTAATGGGTAAAACCTTCCTTTTACAAATGTTGAATTTGTATACGTCCACACTAACGTGGCATGCAAAATTCACGGTGTTTGAGGTGTTGGTGAATTTAAATAATATTGTTTGAGGAATCAATATTTTATTTTAAATTCAAAAAGTTTTGACCAAATATTTGATCAAAGACAGATCAACTATTAATTTTATTCGTCATAAAGTAAAGTTGATGAGATAATAAAATTAATGGATAAAATCTCCTCTTTGATTTTGTATACGTCCACACTATCGTGGCATACAAAATTCATGGGGATTTTAAAGAATTGATCTTGACCAAATATTTTTGTGATTCTTAGGATTTAAAATGTTTGTCAATCCCCTAGTTGTTATACTATAGAAAAGGCTTAGTAGTCCCAATTGTAATGATTGGAAATAGGACTTGGACATTAAGGTAGACTATCTTCTTAGAACTAAGAACAATATAGGTGTATTTAATTCATTAGTTGAAACATGTTTAATGGTGTTATCTACCAGAACCTGGAGTGTAGATACAGATACCATCAATCATGTCCGCAATTCATTGCAGGGTTCCAGGAAATCCGGCAACTAAATGAAAATTAAAACACCGTCCACATGGGCACTACTGTAAAAATGGTAGCTGTTACAGTGGGAGATGTTTATCTTTTGATAAGAATAAAACATAGATTTTTGAGTAATTGTCTTTACGCACCAAGTTTAGAAAGAACTAGTTTTCAGTTTCTAAACTATTCAAAGAACTTGATATTCTGCCTCTTTTAATAACAAAGTTGTTATTAAGAAAAAGAGGGAAGTTATCTGTTCTGGTACGTTGGTTGGCAATCCAATAACTCCCACGATGCAACAAATGGAAATTAGTAACACATCTTTTAATTTTAAGATAAAGCAACCTTCGGAAATGAACCATTAATATCTTTGGCATCTAAGGCTAGGTTATATTAACTTGAGTAGGATTCATTGGTAGCTGATGAACTTTTGGGTTCATTGGTAGTGGAAATCTTTCCAACCTGTGAGTCTTACTTGGAAGAAAAAATAACCAAGAAGCTTTTAAGTTTAAGGGGTATGGAGTCAAAGATATATTGAAATTGGTTCATTCTGATTTGTGTGATCCTATGACTATCCAGACAAGAGGTAGTATTGAATATTTCGTCTATTTTATAGACAACTATTCAAGATACAAATAAATTTACTTAATGTACCGCAAGACTAAGTACTTTGATTAGTTCAAATAGTACAAGGCTGATGCGGAGAAATGTTAAAGTAAAAGTCACTATGGTAAGATCGTAGTGGCAAGTACCTCTTGGGAGAATTTAGGAGTCACTTATCAAAAGTAGGGATTCAATCCCAACTAACTGCACCTGGTACACCCCAACAGAATGGTGTAGTAGAAAGAAGGTAAAGGACTCTTATGAAATAATTAGATAGATGATGAGTTATTCAGAAAATTACCAAATTTGTTTTAAGGATAAACTCTGAAAACGAAAGTGAACATAGTACCTTCCAAGTTAGAACTCTCTACTCATATAGAATTGTTGAATAGGTGAAAACCTATTTTGAAGCATATTCGGATTCGGGTAATCCAGCACATATGTTAAAGAGAGACAATGATAAGTTGGATAGGAGTTCACTTGTTTGTAAGTTATCCTAGATAAACAAAAGTAGGTTTATAGTCTTAAAAATCAGAAGGTCATTGTTAGCATCAATGACTGATTTTTTAGAAAAGGACTATATAATGAACCACGTGCTCATAAGTAAATTTGTTCTTAAGGAAATAATAAAGGACATGTCTAACCTAGTACCAACTGTACAAGATAAGATACCACAAGAAAACTGCAACACGTATCACAAATTGATACACAATTACAGAAAGTGTCTTGTTGTAGTGGGAGGGTTGTTATGCAACCTAAATAGGTTCATGTTTTGGGAGAGTTTTTGGACTCGATCCCTGGAGGACATGAACCTGATCTCCGGTCATATGATGAAGCACTCCAAGATAAAGATGCAGCATCTTAGCAAAGAGTAATGAATAAAAGAATTAGAATATATGTATCCTAATAAAATCTGGAAGCTTGTAGAATCACCAAATGGTGTAAAAGCCGATGGGTGTAAAAAGGTCTATAATAGGAAAAGAGGGATAGACAGGAAGGTAGTAACTTTCAAAGCAAGGCTTGATGAAAAAGGAAACTTTTTCACTGGTAGTCATGCTTAAGTCTATCCGGATTCTTTTATCTATTTGGCAAGAGGATGTCAAGACAGCATTCCTTAATGGAAGTCTTGAAGAAAGCATCCATATAAAGCAGCCAGAAGGGTTCATTGCAAAGGGCTAAGAGCATCTTGTGTGCAGGCTCAATCAGTCTATGGACTGAGGCAAAGCTTCAAGGTCTTGGAACATCCGGTTTATCAAAGTAATCCAGATCTATGGATTTAGTAACCGGATAAGTCTTGTGTATACAAAAGGTGTGATGGAAGCGTGGTGGTATTTCTTATACTATACGTAGATAACATTTTTGGTAGTTGGAAACAATATCAAAATGTTGTCAGAAGTAAGGGTATGGTTGTCCAAACAATTTGATATAAAGGACTTGGGAGAATGTATATATTCTTGAGATCAAAGTAATAAGGGATCGCAAGAAAAAAATATATATTTTACTTATCCCAAGCTTGATACATCGGAAAAATCCTTGCTCATTTTAAGCATGCAAAACTCCTAGAAAGGTTTCTTACCTTTTAAGCATGGAGTGTCTTTATCTAAAGAGATGTCTCCGATGACATCAAAGGAGATTGAGGACATATAGGCAGTTCTTTATGCTTCGACAGTTAGACAACCTAATATATGCTATGCACGAGATCAGAAATCTGTTTTGCCAAGGGCATAGTTAGCAGATATCTAAGTAACCCTAGACTAGGACATTGGAATGCAGTAAAGCATATATTAAAGTACCTTAGAGGAACTAGAGATTATATGCTAGCTTACAAGGCAGTTAATTTGGTCCCTGTGGGTTGTATGGATTTTGACTTCCAAACGGATAGGGACAATAATAAGTCAACCTCGGGGTTTTATGTTTACTTTAGGAGGTAAAGTCATAACTATGGAAGAGTGATAAGCATAGGTGTTTTTCTGGACTCCACCATAGAAGCTTAGTATATGGCAAGCCTCTGAGGAAACCATAAAAGCTGAATGACTTAATTACCTCAAGATAGACTTAGATATGATTTCTAGTTTGTCCAAAGATTATTACAATTTATTGTAATAATGGTGCAGTAACAAACTCAAAGAAACCATGAGTCTATAAGGCAAGTAAACACAATAGAGCGCAAGTACTACCCAATACGAGAAATCGTATAAACGAGGAGAAGTTGTTGCCGCCTAGAATGCATCAGATGATGACCTATAGATCTTTTCACTAAGGTCCTTAAGGCGAGAGCTTTTGATGGACATGTTGAAGGGTTAGGAATCAGATGTATGGCAGCAGATGTGGCAGCTTAGTCTTTTAGTATAAGTGGGAGATTGTTAGAGTGTATACTAAAAGCCTAGCTTTTGGTATAAACATTTATCTAGAAATAAGAATCACATTGGTCAAATGTCTACATTTATGATAAATGTAGTTGTTCAATTAATTTATATTGTAGATAACATGGTGTGTGGTGTCACACACAGAGGATCATGTTATCAGTACCTTATAAATTATAAACAGTAACTCACGACCATAATGGAAAGGAACAAACCATTGGAAGGTCGTAGTGTAATTAGGTATTAGTTTATCTTAACTATATAATTACACTAGTACACTTAGAGTGTATTGAGTAGGACCATTAGAGGTCGTTTCTTTTATACTGACTTTATAAAGAAACAAAGACCTCAGTTATTATGGAAGTGTGTGCTCTTAATCCTAATATAATAACAAGCACATATATTTGATATTTATTTCTTTAATTTATCAATGGGTGAGATTTAGTTCGATGAATCAATAAGCCCGATAAGTTGGGAAATGATATCACTTATAGTTTGTATTGTTGATTATAGAAGGAAACTGTGTCCTAGTGATCTAGGTTGAGAATGTTCTCAAGAGGAGCTCATAAGGATTGTCATGTTAAACCCTGCAGGTGGACTTAGTCCGACATGACGATAAGGTTGAGTGGTACTACTCTTGGACTAAGATATTAATTAAATGAGTTGTCAGTAACTCACTTAATTAGTGGACATTTGACATCTTAAACACAGGGAGACTAACACACTCATAATAAGAAGGAGCCCAAAATGTAATTTGGGATTGGTGCGGTAGTTCAATAATAGTTCTTTAGTGGAATGAATTATTATTGATGGAATTAAGTTGTGTGTTCGGGGCGAACACGGGAAGCTTAATTTTATCGGGAGACCAAAATCAATTCCTCCTCTCGGTCCCTATCGTAGCCTCTTGTATATAGAGATTTATACCCACCACATACCCATCTTCTTACCCAACCAATAGGGGCCGGCCAAGCTAAGCTTGGCCAAGCCTAAAGGGTGGCCTTAAGGTGGCCGGCCAATAGCTTGGAGCCCAAGTTTAGGTGGCCGGCCACATCATATTAAAAAGGATTTTTTTTATTTATTAAAATTATTTCTTATGTGGATATCATAGTTTTAAAAGAGAGTTTAAAAATTAAATCTTTCCTTTTAAAGCATTCTACAAAAGATTAAGAAAAGATTTGAAATCTTTCCTTATTTGTAGATTGAAAGGAGATTTTATTTTTAAGAAAAACTTTCCTTTTTGACCATGATAATAATTTAAAAGAGAAGTTTAAAAATTAAATATTCTCTTTTATTAGTTTCTACAAAAGAATAAGAAAAGATTTGATATCTTTCCTTATTTGTAGATTGAAAAGAGATTTTAATTTTTAGAGATAATTTTCCTTTTGGAAATTATCCACATGTTTAGAAGAAGAATTTTAATTTATAAAATTTCCTTTTTATTAACCAATCATGAAGGGATAAAAATTATTGGAGAAATTTTTATAAATTTCAAGAAACAAATTAGGAAGTTTTAATTCTTGTGTGAATTAAATTTTCCTTGTTTTGGATTGTAGTGGCCAACCATTATTATTAAAAGAAGAAAATTGTTTTTAATTAAAATAATTTTTCTTTATGACAAAAGAATTAAGGAATTTTTTATTAAAATTTCCTTATTTGTCAAGACCAAGGATTATAAAAGAGGGGTAGAGGTGCCTTCATGGGTGAACAACTCTATTATTCTTCTCCTCTCTTTTCCTCCTTGGTGGCCGGCCCTAGCTTCTCCCTCTTCTCTTCTTCTTATGGCCGGCGGCAACCCCTCTTGGAGCTCTTGATGGTGGCCAGTTCTAGCTAGGAGAAGAAGGAGAGAAAGGAGGTTTTGTTTCTTGCATCCCTTGGAGCTTGGTGGTGGTGGCCGGACCTCTACTTCTCTTGGAGAATTGTGGTGGCCGAAACCTAGAAGGAAGAAGAAGGTGTTTGGTGGTTCTCGTCTCGAAAGATCGTTGCCCACACAACGTCCGAGGTTAGAAGAAGAATATGGTAGAAGATCAAGAGGTCTTTTAGAAGGTATAACTAGTAATTTTTCCTTTCCGCATCATGCTAGTTATTTATGGAAATAATACCAAATACAAGAGGCTTACGATTCTAGTATTTCAATATGTTTTCAAGTTGTGTTCTTTTATTTTTCTTTTCCTTGTGATTTGATTGTTCTTTTTGGTTGACCTAAAGTTATTTTAGGAAATTAAATATTAGCTTTCCATAAAAGGTTTTGTCTAGTCGGTGGTGGTTGTTCCCATATCCAAGAAGGCCATGTGCCTCGCCACGTCAGTACTGGGAACCAATTATGGAAATTAATATTTAATGGAATTAATAACTTAGGTGATTTGGATCAAACGTGTTAAGTTCCGCAGGAGATCCAAGTCTAAACCTTAAAGAACAAATAGATTAAGTTTTGGATCAAACGTGTTAAGTTCCGCAGGCGATCTAAAATTTAATTTAAAAGAACACATGGTAGCTAGGAAAAGGTTCAGACCTTTGTACAAAATTTTTGTACAGTGGAACCTCTAGGTTTTCCGAGTAGCAACCAACAGCTAGAGCATATCATTTGGTGTATTTGAGGTCTACGGTTCAAATCTCCATTGGAACAAGTTTTTAATTTATTTTTCCAAGCCAAGCTCGAGCCGGCTCGAGCTCGACTTGAGCTTGACTCAAGCTCGAGCTCGAGCTTAAACTCACAAGCTCGATCAAGCTTGAGCCGAGCTCGAGCCTATGCAGTTTTCTCGAGCTGGCATGAGCTCGATTACAACCTTACTTGGAGCTGGTCCGGGCACCCGGAGTCGGTCTGGGCGCCCAGAACCCAAAAATTATCTGTAAGCTGATGTGATGCGTCGGTTGGCCGAACTACATGGTCCAAGTGTCTGGAGTGGTTCCAGGCGCCTGGAGCAACCTATAAAAGCAGCATTTGACCAGGAGCTTCACAACAACATTACGAACGACTTTCGCTTTTTAGAGCTGTTCAAAAAACGCCTCTTCGACACCCGAAAGTTCCGACGACGATTCTACTAAAGATCTCATCATACAAAATTGTCGGTAGTCTTTAGTTTTCAAATTACTTGTAATCATTTAAAATTTTATTTCTACTCTTTACGATTGATTAGTCTTTGCCTATCGAAAGCAGTCTCATGTGCGGACCTTGGAGCAGGAGTCATCACATACTCCGAACAAAATAAAAAAAACGTATTAGTGATTGCTTGATTTTCTTTCTGTCTTTCTGCTTTTACTCCGATTTGAGTTTAATTATTAGTAGAAACTGTATCACTTAGAGATAAATGAAAAGTGTCAAAGATGAAAAAAGTTTTCTAGGTCAGAAACAATAACATGACTCAAAGGTCGATGAAAGGTTCCAAAGATGAAGAAAGCTTTTCAGGCCCGAAACAATAAAATGGCCCAGAGGTAGATGAACGGTGCCAAAGATGAAGAAGGTTTTCTAGGTCAGGAACAATAAAATGGCTCAGAGGTAGATGAAGGGTGCCATTTACTTATGAACAAGGCTGTCTAAGCCAAAAACAAGAGCATGACTGAAGGGCCGGGCATCTATTCTTTCGTGTCTTTCAGGCAAAGACGTTTTTCAGATGATTTCACACACACAAGGAACTTGATTTGGATAGGACTCACTGCATCCGACCCGATCCGATTCCGGACCCCAAACCCCTCAATCAAATCGCGTCTAATGGCTATCCTCCGAATCTGCGAAGCGGGCGGGAGAAGAGAGGAGGCGGGAGGAGAGGAGAGGAGAGGACGACGCGTTGATAGGCGCGGCGGGGCGGCGTAATCTTCTTCCTGCCGTCGCGATCTTACAACGCCCTTGCGGTGAAAGCGAACAAGGAAATTTCTAACGCCAGATCTCCCCTTCTCCCCCAGAAAGATTCGATCTTTCTGTGTCGTTCCTCTTCCGAGGCAATCATTCGATCGGGAACTGAGCACGCGCTCCGGCCCATGAAGGGGCGGTCTCAGCTGCCCCAGGCAGAGCCTCCGGTCGACTGGGGCGACGGTTCCTGGACCGTGGACTGCTCCTGCGGTATCACGTTCAATGATGGAGAAGAGATGGTGAGCTGCGACGAGTGCGGAGTCTGGGTGCACACCCGCTGCTGCCGATACGTCGGCGGCGAAGCCTCCTTCGCTTGCCACAACTGCAAGGCGGCCTTCCGTTTGCTCCGCTCCGCTCGTAACCTGGAAGCCGCCGACGAGGAGGAGGAGACCGAGGTCGCTCGTCTCCTCGTCGAGCTCCCTACCAAGACGGACGCCTGCCCTCCTCCCCCACCCGCGCTCCCGCCTCAGTCCCACGCCTCCGGAGCCGCCACCCACCGGCCACGCTTTTGTGGGCAAATCCCCCTCGAGGAGCGCGTCTATGTGCACGGAGTTCCTGTCGGGAAGCCCAGTTTGTTTGGGGATTTTTCGACGCTTTTCACGTCTCAGCTCTGGAAGTGCACCAGCTACTTGCCCAAAAGCTTCAATTTCAGATACAAGGAGTTCCCTTGCTGGGAGGAGGATGAGAAAGAGGAGAAAAAAGAGGAGGCAACTCATAAATATGGAGAGGAGGTTGAGAACCCAGCCAACAGAGGCGCCGATGTGCTGTTCTCCCTCTCCAAGGAAATTTTTCCTTACGTCCCAGTGAAGAAATTTGATTCGGCTATGAAACTTGAAGAAAGAAAAATCCCCACAGGCAGCCGCTCTCTTAGCTGCAGAAATAAAGATAGGAGCAAGGTTAGGACATTTGGGCAGGTGAAACTTGCTAAGAAGAGGAGGGAGGAGCCAAGAGAAGCAAAGAATTGGAGCGGGAAGAAGAAAGCACGAAGTATTGCTGACAAAATCGCTGGTGAAAATAAGAGGCGAGGTTGGTAATATATTTGTTCCTTACCTTTTGTTGCAGGCCGGCTTATGTTAGTATGATGCCAATGCTTTTCTTCTTGTTTCTTTTTCTGCTTTTTGTGATTGCATTTTTAGGTTCTATTCATTTCCCTGGGACAAAGATATACGAATTTTATGAGGACAAGGATCTCCAAGTTGAAGAGGCATGCAATCCTGATCCTAAAAGTGTGGATGAAAATGTAGAAATATCCTTGGAACCCAGTAGTTCTGGTGAGCCTAAGCACCTACAAACTAATAGTAATACAGGGATATCATGCGAAGGTAACATGTTTGGAGCACAAGCTAAGGTTGAGAATCTTGATCAGCTGGAAAATTCTTCTAAAATATATCTCACCTCCCCATGTGCTGTAACTGACGTCACAACATTTAGTATTGATGAGGTACCATTCCAATTCTGGTCATTGGAAATTATTAGCTATTGGAAGTTATAAATGTTTTTATATTTAAACACCAATTTCCTTTAACTGTATGCCTGTCATAAAATAAATAATAATCTTATAACTTTTTTATACCTATATAACTCACTGTTAGTAACAATATGCACATTAATAGAAGAAGAGGGAGACAAAAAAATCTTGCTTAACGGCGATACCATTTATTTAAATATAGATGAGGATTAGTCGATACCAATGATGTAGGAGGATTTATATAGCGATCCCACTTATTGGGATATATAACTCACTATTAGCAAGATATTGAATGCAACTAAGATAATTTATATTTTCCAAAGAACCTTGAAAGATGAAAAAAAAACCCCACTGAAATTAGGTAAGGGCCCAAGAGAATAGGCAAGATATACGATGTACCATCTGGTAATGTACAACAAAAGCCTTGAGCCTTAGCTTCAATTGCCAAAAAAGGCTAATTTTAGTCAATTTGTTTACCCTTTTTGTTCTACAGAAACTTTTTAAAGGGATTTGGTACAGTAGATATGGTATTATGATGAAAATTTTCTTCAAGAATGAAACTTTAAAGTAGCATGGTAAGAATGCATGCAACTGTTTCCTCATATGCATCGATCTAATAATCTTTCAAGTTCATAAATTAAACTATCAATTTTGAAGATATATTTACAGAGTTAAAAATTGATAAGTTGAAGGAATGAATGTGGAGTGGTTTCAAAGACTTTTTTTTTATTGTTTGACACTTTAACTGATGCGGCAATTAAAGCATATTGAAGGTTGATTGCAGTTTAGAGAAATATGCTATGCTAGGGTTGCAAGTTAGAGCAATTCTATTTGCTGCAATTACAAGCACAATACTCTATCTATTGCAAATGGAACAATGAAATAATAGGAGTATTATTTTATCTAAACTAATCTTTCAATTGAGGCTTATAATTAACCTGATATTTTTGTTGGTAAAAATGCATTTTAGGACATGACCTCAAACATAATTGGCTAGATTATTGTGTGGTGACCCATATTGTGCGTCAATATAGTAGGATACATGTTGCATGCATGCATGGGTCAATATTGATAGTAGAGCAAAATTTTAAACCATGAAATGGTCTTTGCTTAGGATTAATTAGACAAGGATTTTGAGGCATGATAAGCCAATTGATACTATGAGTTCTTGTTACAGTGATATAAAATCTTGTTGTGGAAAAAGGAGTTCTTTGATAATTTGGAACTACTAGAGTTTGAATCACATTATAAATATTTTTTTTTGTGGAAAATGCATATTTGTGAATTGTATGGATATTATTTGAAAACGAGTTTCTTAAGAAAAATTGCTGTTAATTTACTGCAGAGCTTTGGATCCTATGGATGAAGATATTTTGATAGAGGTCATATTGGTTCTTTAGAAGAAGAAATAGATTCTAATACATAGGTTCTTTCGAGGAAGATCTGGATTTGATTCTTGTATAGATCGTAGCAGTTTTTATATGTTTAACTGAAGCTTTTCAAATAGAGATACAGAATGGAGAAAAAGACAGACAATTGTTAGAAAGTGACTTTTTTGATGGAGTGGAAAAATGAGGAATAATACCCTCCCTAGAGAGTCTATCATGGCGTTAGCTAATTTGCATATACTGTGTGATATTAATTGGAGCGTAGTTCTAGAATTAGTTTCACTTGTATCAATTATAGACATTGAAAAATCTGATCTGCTTATGTCGGAGGATCACAACTTGCACATCTACACCTTTGAATTTATGGAAAATTGCATCTTAGGGGAAATTCATATAGAAAATAAAGCTACATTAGATACTTAAAACCCTCATGAATGTCTTTATGGCAAGTTACTGGAACATATTGATGCAAGTGATCTTATATTAATTCACACTGACCTACTAGAGATTATTTCCTTGGCATGTGTATAGTGATCATCAAGTTGCATTTCTCCCAACTATTCGTTGTTTGTCATGTGAATATTTATCATCCATTATATTCAATGTAAGGTTATACACTAGTAATATATAAATCATTATTTGCAATCTCGTGCCGTATTGGATGACACAATCAAAAAGGATTATTCTGATATATTAACATGACTGAATACTGATCAAAATAGAGAATCTCTGTATGTTTCCTGTGTTGATGAGTATCCTATTGTGCAAACACTCAACAAGTTTTGACATGTGTTTAGATGAAGTCAATTAATGTTGGCTATTTCTTTAACTTATTTAAAATTTTTATTCAATTTATTATTTAGTTTTTGGCTTTTTTTTAGAAAATTATAAGAGGAAAACTTATGTAAATTCTTTGCTAGCAAAAGGACTAGTATTAGCCTTTAATTTGCAAAAACTTGAAATAACTTTACCCAACTTTTGAACATTATCAAGCAACAAAAGAACTTTAAGCTTTAAAATGACTTTATAATTTTACAAGGACTCCTTTCTTATCTTTGAAATGTTATATATTATTTGTTCTTAAAATTTCACCATTTCATTCCTCTAAAATATGAAATAATTTGTTTCTCTCTCTCATTTTCTAAGACCTATATTCAGCATTATTAGTTGGTATTGATTAGTTAATTGTCACTTGCAAATTTTTTCTCATAATTTGATCTACCTTTTTAGTTCGACAAATTTATTTAACATCTATTGTTATACGTGAAGGTAATTAATAATTCTTCTTTCATCTCAAAATAATTTTAACAATCCTAAGGTCATAAGATACTGTAAAATATAAAATTGTAGTATCGTCTTCTTATCTTTCTTGAATATCAAATTCTTCATGTGTGTCTTTATATTCTCCATAATCTCTCTCTACTTGTCCATTTAAATCTCTTCCAAGTATAAGTTTTTGAGTCATACGTATATCATGAACTATTTCATCGAGGTTCTTCTTAAATTCCTTTTTTTAATTTGATCACTAGCTCTACTTGAGAATTAAAAGCACTTGTATCTCATTTACTAGAATCAACTTTAGTACAAAGTCATGTTTCCAATTATCATAAATTTAACATCCTTATTCTCAATGCCTATTCCATTTAACCTTATTTGCATACTAATTCAAAGCACACCTAACTCTTTCTCTAGCCTACTATTTTTATGTTATATATTTTTTCTCCTAATCTTTGCATCTACCAATTCTAGTTCTTTCCACTGTAGTGCTCTTATGTTCCAAGTTGCTAATCTAATTTTATAATCATAGTCACAAAAATGCAAGAACTCTTTTCCCTTTCAACTCACATTTGCACATTAAAGGGATGGATCACATTTGAGCAGCCTCTTAGTCCGCCCTTTACATATCAAGATACTGAAGTGACAACCTAGCATTATAATAAATGCAGTTAAGATGAAAACTCAGCAATTTAGACATTTTTAATGCTAGCTAGCCATTAAGGTTTAATGCCTCTCAATTTTGTCTGAGTTTCAGACTGACATTATTGGTAATTTTATCTTAATCTTGATAGAAGATATTAATTTTTACAAGTGGGGGATTTTGTAAATGTATCTTCTGAATGCCTTTTCAGAAATAGTAAAAGATTTCCTGACCTATACAGCTGGAGTGATGCTAATGAGAACTCCCATTGTCAAATAAGCAGTTGCAAGAGAATTCCTTGTCACCTTTTAAAATTGATGGTTATGCTGTTATGATAGTCCGCGAGAGATTTTTACTCCTGTTGATTGGGAATAAGATCAAATTCAGTGAATATTGAAGACTAGCATATATATCAACAGTTACATTGTACAAGATTAGAAGGCTTGCATGTCTGTGACACGAGTTTGTTGACAGTCTGCTCAGCTGAGGTGTGGAGATGAGCTGTGAGTGATCACAGTTGGGTATCTGTGTTTATTTGCTTATGGAAGAAAATTTTGTTATGATGGCCAGCAACATTCCCTGCTGCCATTACTAATCTACTTCCCATTGAGACATTTTCTGCTTTATTCTCTGTTCGATCATTTCCCTCCACATTTGAAAATATATGAAATTCTTGTTTGATGCTATAACAAATTCAAGTTCTGGTCATAGATTATTGTTGGTAGGCTAAGATTGTTCCTCCTATATAGTTGTTACTTGATATGCCTAAGGTTGTGCCTACTTTTCCATAATGGGGTTTTAGAACTGGTAGCATGGTTACTACCATTGCCCTTCTGTCAAATGGATAATGCAGAAGTGTATATGGCAGACAGGCAGTTGTTTGATGCTTGATTTTTTTTCTTTTATATATATATATATTCTTGAAAATTTATTATTTCTTAATTTATCCTCATCATTTTTAGCGATGTATGCTTAGATTTTGCTGCTTGTTTAAATTTTTTGACTGAATTTACTTAGGTTGGCAGCAGTGCTGTGTACTGTTTGAAACAGCCCAAAGACGAGAATACTCTAGGACATTTTTCTAAGGCTTCTTTGCATGTTGTAATGGGCTTAGGAGCTCCAAAGCTTGCCATTACTGATCTTGCAAGTGGTTGTAAAGACTTTTTGGATGAGCCACTACTATTAGGCTCACAGCCTGCAGTTACAACAATTACAAAAGTGGAGTTAAATAAAGAAATTAACGAGGCTGATGGCCTATCAACAGTGAATTTGAATGTTCCTGCTCGTCACACCCCTGGAAAGTTGTGTGATTTAGCTGACCAAGCACCACAACTAATTAATCACTTATCTGAAAACATTCAGAACCTAGAGAATAGATCCAGTTTTGCATCTTTTGGACAAAGGCTCCAGGGTGTTAGAAGAGAGACTAAAGAATTGAAAGAAGCAATGCTTCCAAGAAATGGTGAGACTAAGAAAAGACGATTGAAGGATTCAGTAGAACATAAACATTCCCTGGAGATAGGACATGGTTCAAATACTAGAGGTGCTGGAGACTCACAATCATCTTTGAGCAAATTGGTACCTGTTGAGTTGAATTCCGCAGTCAGCGTCCTTAAGGATTCTTCAACTTCATCAAATTAACTATTTCAGGTGTTAACTTGTCCACCACGACATCTAAATCCTCAGCTGGTAAGGCTAGTAGATTAACCAAACAAAAACGAGTAAAGGTGAACTCAAGTATTGTTCACAAGGAAAAAAATACACCAATTCCAGTTAAAATTCTGGAAGAAGTTTCTGAAAATCCAGCAAAGTGCCAGTCAAAAATTTCTATATTTTCTGGATTTAATCCACCACAAGGTACTAACACCTCTAAGCACTTGGTATCTAGTACAAAAGAAGAATCACCTTTCCGGTCTTCAAAAGTCTCTGCCAAACACACTGCAATGGGAACTCTAAGGTCTGACAATGTGGTTGGTTCATGGCAGTCTCAAGTGGCTTCTGGTCAAACTAAGCCAGTTTCTTCAAACCTGTCTCAGAGAACTGTAAAGAGCCATCAAACAGGTTCATACACTTCAGAAAAAGCTTCAAATGCCTCCATGTTTATGCATGCATCTGCCTCATCTAATGCTACCTTGAGATTAAGTGATGAAGAGGTAATGTAAGGACTGCAATCGAATATAATCTCTTATCAAGGCTATTTATTCACACTTTTTTTTTTCTCTTCACAATCTTACCCATCCATTGTTTGTGTTCTTCTGAATAGAAATCCCTTGTACATAATAAAGCCTGGTTTTGAGTCAGGATAACTTTCCGACCAAAAACCGGGGTCATGATTGTATGAAGTAGAGAATAAGAGAAACATGAGCAACACAAACATTTTCGATGGGTTTCCCTCAACTATTTATCAATGTGTCCAAATTTGCAAGTCTAAGTTATTTCTTCATATTCAACTTTTAAATGAAATGCAGGATGTGTTGATCTTTGCTCAAAATTCAGCTTATAACATGGTTGTTCAATGCACATAATAAAGCCTGCTTTAACTGACTTTGCAAAGAAGAGAATTTGAGACGCCTACAAAGTAGAGCTATTGATGAAGGTGCTGCATCTCTTTGCAACTTGATCCCAAGATTTTTTACCTTGATGATAACAATTGGAGAAGGGATATTAGTCAATGTTAAAAAACAAAAGAAAGCTTAATGGAAGGGTATTTACAAACCTTGCACATCAGGCCTAGAAAGAGAAGAGAGGGTGTCGGTTCTCTCTCTTGCTACTATCCTGAGAAATCTCAGGTGAATCATGTAGAAATTCATAAATTATTACGATTATTGGTCTTGTCTAAAAGCGGAGAAAATAACAAGCTAAGGATGTGGCTCGGAAGTTGACGGGGTGAAGGTTCCATGTGGTCCTGCAACACACAAGGTGTTAGTGCAAGGGTTTTTTTTTTTTTTTTTTTTTTTTGAAAAAGAAGAGACCTTTATTCCACCAAGGAAACCCAGGCTATCAGGGGGGCCAAACCTGACCTGCTAGCCTAGGGGAACAAAGGGTTTCTCTCTTGCAAGAGAGTACATGTGATTTTACAACCCATAAAAGATAAAGTAAAACTCTACATGTGATATCCAATGGCCTCCAAGCTCCTACAGATCCACATAGGGTCAAACAACCGTCGTCCCTCCCCTACCACCCACCATAGCTGTCCTCTGCGCTCCATGATAGTAGTGCCAACGTAGTCCTAGAGCAGCACCCCAGCAAGGCCAGCCCAAGCTCCATGAATCTCCATCAACGACATCAATGAGGTAAACCGATGTCCTTTCCTGCTCCGCTATCAAAGACATCAGTGAGGTAAAACCGATGTCCTTTCCTGCTCCTTCCTGCTCCGCTCCCAAACAGACCTCCAGCACACCCGATGTTCACTTTTGGCAAGTGACCAGCCCTCAACGGATTTAGTGTGTCCTTACCGCAGCCGTTTGCTACGGACTAGGCAGGCCAATGGTGGGCCTACTCACCCTCTTTGGCTTTTAGGCAAAGCCACAGCCCTCAACGGATTTGAACGCCTTTACCGCAGCCGTTTGCTACGGGCTAGCTAGACCGTAGGTGGATCTAGTCACCCTATTTGGCTTTTTAGCAAAGCCACAGCTATCAACGGATTTAGTATGTCCTTACCGCAGCCGTTTGCTACGGACTAGGTAGGCCAAAGGTGGGCCTACACACCCTCTTTGGCTTTTTGGCAAAGCCACAGCCCTCAACGGATTTGGCACGCCTTTACCGCAGCCGTTTGCTACGGGCTAGCTAGACCGTAGGTGGATCTAGTCACCCTATTTGGCTTTTTAGCAAAGCCACAGCTATCAACGGATTTAGTATGTCCTTACCGCAGCCGTTTGCTACGGACTAGGTAGGCCAGTGGTGGGCCTACACACCCTCTTTGGCTTTTTGGCAAAGCCACAGCCCTCAACGGATTTGGCACGCCTTTACCGCAGCCGTTTGCTACGGGCTAGCTAGACCATAGGTGGATCTAGTCACCCTATTTGGCTTTTTAGCAAAGCCACAGCTGTCAACGGATTTAGGATGCCTTTACCGCAGCCGTTTGCTGCGGGCTAGATAGCTCTAAGGTGGAGCTATTCACCCTGCATCGAGTGTGCTATCCTGGCTTGCAAGCGCTCCTGATATACGGCAAGCCCAATCTATCCATCCTGCAGATACCGAGTAGCAACCCATCAATCGCCTGCCCCTCCATCACCTTCTCCCCCTCCACCTGATGTGCCTGGTTGGCGAGGAAGTCTGCAGCCGCGTTCCCCTCTCTATATATGTGTGTACATCTGACCCCATGCTGTCGTACAATCCTTCTGATCCGTAAGATCTCCTCCCGAAACTCCCAGGAAATACCAGAGGACCTGATGATATGCAGTGCCACCAGCGAATCAGACTCCAGCCAAATCGGGGAAAGCTGCCTATCCACGCACAACTCCAATCCTCTCAGGATCGCCATAAGCTCCGCTCTAATATTGGAGCCCTCTCCAAGGACTCCCTGCCTGGCCACCACCACCTGTCCACTATGATCTCGAACAATAGCACCGTAAGCAGACTCACCTGGGTTCCCTCTAGAACTACCATCTGTGTTGAGCTTGAACCATCCATCATCAGGCCTCCTCCAGTGTACTACTGAGATCGTATGCAATGTCCGTATCCTCACCTGAATCACCATAGCCTGGGCTGCCGAGATAGCTCCCCTCCAGTGCCTGGGCTTGATGGTCCCAGATGCCATCCCGACCCTCAAATATTGTGTGATCTGTCTGATAATCTTCTGTCCCTCTGGCCTCAGCCCCCGGTGCTTGGAGTCATTCCTGGCCGTCCACAGGAACCAACAAATCAAAAGGGGGATGATCTCCCTCACCAAACCAGTGCAGCTCCAAGCTGTGCCTGCCCTCCAGCTCTCCATCGCCCTCCAGCTGCCAACCCCGAATAAACGTCCAAAGTACCCCCAGACATCTCCTGCCACCATGCTCCCATAGAACAGATGCTCCCATGACTCCACTGCCGCACAGCACTGGCATCTAGACACCAAGCATACACCACGCTGCTGTAAGATCTCGTCCACTGGCAATTGTCTCCGAAAGAACCTCCAAATGAACACAGAAATGGTGGGGAGGAGAAGTCTGCTCCAGGTCACTATCGCTACGTCCTCCCTCTGGTGCGTAGTCCTGTAGGCCTCCCAAGCAGACCTCGTAGTAAATCGCCCATCCCTGGTGGGTCGCCACAGCATAACATCCTCCTCCTCGGGCCTCAGCTGAACCTCTGTCACCTCCTCCGCCACTGATGAGGGCAGCACCCTCTGAAGTATCTCCTGACTCCAGCTGCCATCTGCTAAAAACCGGCCCACTCTGACATCCGGAGGCCCCTGCACTGTACACCACTCCGACAACGGTCCCCTCTCCATCCACCTGTCGTGCCAAAAGCTGAGGTGACCCTGCCCAATAATCCACCCAATCTGTCTCTCTGCCACAGCTCTGGTCTGAATCATCCTGCGCCAACTGGGGGAAGCATTGCTCCTCAGAGTCACCACACCTGGGTCCACCGCCCCACAATAAGATCTCCTCAAGAATCTGGCCCACTGTGTGCTCTGCTCTCTGAATCTGAACCACAGCTTCATAGATAAGGCGCCCCCACCTCTGACAGGCGTCTAATCCCCAGCCCTCCCTCCTGCTTCGGCCTGCAAATGTCCTTCCAGGCTACCCAATGCACCTTCCTATCATGCCCCACTGAGCTCCAGAAAAAAGATGCAAACACCCCCTCCAGCTTCTTCAGGACCTCCAAAGGAGGCTGGGTCACCTGGAGGAGATAGACAGGCAGAGAACTCAAGACACTCTGGATCAACATCAGGCGACCCCCATGAGAAAGGCGTGAGAGGTTCCAACCCCGAAACTTCCTCTGAATCTTTGCCAGCAGTGGCGCAAAGTGGACTGTCCTCTTGTTCCCTGAGATGATAGGAACCCCCAAATAAAGCATAGGCCTCTCCCCCAAACCAAAACCTGTAACCTCTGCTATCTGCTGCCTCCTCCTGTCTGATATGCACCTCGAAGGGAAGAAGGAGCTCTTCCCTGCATTGATCGCCTGTCCTGTCTGGGCCTCATACCTGTCCAAAAATCCCTTCCCCCTCCTCACACAGTCCAGAGACCCATTCATGAAAATGACCACGTCATCCGCATAGGCCAGGTGAGACACCCTCATATCACATCCTGTCGCATAAGCCATCCCTGGGTATGCTGCAAATAAGGCCTCTATCCCTCTAGAGAAAAGCTCTGCCGCCAAAATGAAGAGGAAAGGGGAGATGGGGTCGCCCTGCCTCAAGCCACGCTGTGATCTAAAGAAGCCTGACAGCTGTCCATTCACCAGGACCGAAAACCAAGAAGAAGTCACACACCTCCTGATGAAAGCAATCACTGACTCTGAGAACCCAAATGCTGCCATGACTCTAAAAAGGACGTCCCACTGCACTCTGTCATATGCCTTGGCCATGTCCAGCTTCAGTATAAGGTTCCCTCCTCTGGTGTGATAGTTGAGCTTGTGGTCAAGCTCCTGAGCCATCAAGATATTGTCTGAAATCAGTCTCCCTGGAACAAAACCACTTTGAGCTGGGGATATTACCTTCCCTATCACTGAGGCCATCCTCTGCGCCATCAGCTTAGAGATGATCTTATAAGACACATTACATAAGCTGATGGGTCTGAAATCCTGCCACCTCTGCGCACTGTCCACCTTGGGGATCAACACTATAGTCGTAGACGCCATACCCCGTGGAAGCTCTGCCCCTCGAAAGAAATCCAGTACTGCCTGAAGAACATCCTCCCCCACAATCTCCCAGCACACTCTGTAGAAGGCCACTGAAAAGCCATCTGGACCCGCTGCACTGTCCTGACACATGCACCAGACCACCTGCTTCACCTCCTCTGCTGATGGGAGCCCCTCAAGCATCAAATTATCCTCTGTACTAACCAAGGAGGGTATCAACTCAGTGTCCACCACCGCACTATCCACTATCTCCCCTGTCAGCAGCTCCTGAAAATATCTGACTCCTGACTCTCTGATCCTCTCAGGCTGGTCCAGGCACTGCCCCTCCTCCCAAACTCTGAAAAGTCTGCTAGCTGACCTCTTCTTCTGCACTGTGGCGTGAAAGAACTTTGTATTCCTCTCCCCCTCTCCCATCCATCTGATAGCAGCTCTCTGCTTCCAGAAGTCCTCCTCCATGTCTAGCACTCTGAATAGGTGAGCCTGACACTCTGACCTGTGAGTCCTGCTCTGCTCTGTGGGGTCCCTGTCATATGCCTGCTCAGCTGCAGCCATACTCTCCTCAGCCTGCAAAACCCTGTCATGTATGTTACCAAACACCTCCATGTTCCACCACTTCAGATGCTCCTTCAGCCTCCTCAGCTTCATCTGTAGCCTCTGCAGTCCCTGTGCCACACTAGGTAAACACCAATTCAGTCTCACCGTCTGCATAAAATCCCGATGCCGCACCCACATCCTCTGAAATCTAAAGGAGGCCCTCGGCTTCTGGAAGCCTGGGAACTCCACAAGTAGGGGACAGTGATCTGAAGCTGCCCTGCTCAAATGCTCCACTCTGACTGTGAAATCCAGACTGCCCCAGGAGGGGGACAAGAGAATCCTATCCAACCTCTTCCACACCCTGTTATTCGTCCATGTGTACCTGTCCCCAACAAAACCTGCATCCACCAGTCCAGCAAGCATGATAAAATTATTGAAATCCTCCATGGCCCCTGGCCTAGCTAGAACTCCTGCTGAGTGCTCCTCCATGCTGGATATGACATTGAAGTCTCCTCCCACTAGCCACAATCTGTCGCCCTCTGGCCTCAGCTCCTCCAAGCTCTCCCATAGTAGGCTCCTCTCTAACCTCGTACACTTGGCATATACCACTGTCACAATCATAGAAGAAGGGAACAGCTGCGAAGAAAGCTCCAAATGTAGGAACTGGTCATGATCAAACAAAACTTTACAAGCAATAGTAGAATCCCAGAAAAACCAAACCTTCCCCGATTTATTAGAGACTACCTCCTCAAACCCCATGCGCCGAGCCATATACCTACAGTCCAAATCAACCATAGGCTCCAACACTGCTAAGAAACTCAGATGATGATGTCGTCTCAGAAACAGAGCCCTCCTTTGCGTCGCCAAATTCCCAAACCCCCTCACGTTCCATATGATGCCAGACATGACTAGTGGAAGGGGGTGCGAGCCTGCTTTGAAGTCTGGCTCCTAGTCACTCGTGGCTCAACTCCCACCTTCGGCCGCTGCACCTTTAATACCTTGGGCATCCCCACTTTCCTTCCTCTGGGTGGACTAACCACGGATGCTAGGCTGTGTCCCCCACATGATGAAGACACCGTATCTGTCTCCTCATACTCCTCAAAAGTCTTCTGAAAGTCTGGATCCTCTGATCCCTCTGTGGTCTCCTGTGTGAACCTAGCCTGCTCCTTCTGACCCAAATCATCCGAGACTCCCTGATCTGCTGAGGAGGTGGAATATCTGTCTAGACAATCATCCTCTGGAAGCTCACCCGATGACTCCAGTACCCTGGGCTCCTCGCCACTGATCAAACTGGCATCCTGCAACTCCCTGGAGGCTCCCCCCCGTCCCTGTGCTCCATCTGTGCTCATTTGCTGTGCCCCTATGCCTGGCCTCTGTACTGTCTGAGAAGCCTGCTCCCCCTGGCCGAGACTCTGAGATGTCGGATCCCCCACCTGTTGCTCCCCTCCCTCCACGGAAACACTGTCCTGCTGACCCAAACCCTGAGTTGTCTGCCGTAATGTCTGGCACTGTCCCAACTGCACTGGCATTCGGTCTTCCACCTCCACCCGCTGAGTCTTACTCACTCTGTCTTCATCTGCTCCCACCCCATCATCTTTCTCTGTTCCCAGTTGAGGATAGTCTTCCAGCGCCTCCTTGTCACCAGCCCCTCCCACCACATCATCCCCTGCATCCTCCTCCTCTCCTATATCCTTCAGCACCTCAAAAGAGTTCCCCTGAGCATGTAACTCCTGCGCAGATTTCTGACCCATCCTGGAAGGTTGCTGCTTGCGGGCCCATGTCTGTCCAGTCCTCCTGCCACCGACCCTCTGAAAATCATGTGCCTCTGAGTCCTCCACCACCACTGCCTTACCTTTCCTGTCTCGCTCCCTCTGATTAAGTCTCTCTCTCAGGTCTGCTCCTGGGGGAATCGGATCCACCCTGTCTCTGTGCCACTCAGGCCGTGGCTTGTTCCCTGCCACATAGCAATCCACCTCTGCATGTCCAAGATGCCTACAATACTGGCAGTACTCTGGTGTCCTCTCATACACAACTCTCTGCAGCCTGTGCTCATCTCCAATTCCAATCAAGAACTGCTCCACCCTGGGCTTCAAAAGATCAATCTCCACACATGCTCTGGCCATAAAGAGTCTAGAACCATCTGCTGTGGCTTCATCTATCTTGATAGGGCACCCTACAATCCGAGCCATCGAATACACACAATTTTTATTGAACATATGGACTGGGAGATCAGGAAACTGTACCCAAACTGGAACCACAGATGACTCAGCCGCATAGGAAAAGTGCGGTGTCCACTTGAAGATTCTGAGTATTGAGCCACCAATGCGCCAGACTCCCCTAGTCCATATCCTGGCCATATCCTCCTTTGAAGTAAGGTGCAAAAAGATATGCCCTGCTCGTAGAAACCGAATGTTGTAGGGGCTTGATAATCCCAGTCCCTTGAAACTTTGGTACACAATCTGAGGGGGAGGTCTCCTGCCAGAAAACTTGCCTATCAAAGAAAACTTATATGGATCAGACAACACTTTTACCTCCTCGGCATTGTAGAAAACCCCTGGCACGTCGTTGCACATCGAAAACTCCTTGAAGTTGGCTCCCACCTCCTCGAAACTTTTCTTGGCCGCCCTTGGCGACCCCGGAGCTAGAGCCTCCACGACCTCACCATCAACTACCGACATCCGTCTAACATGGCTACTTCCACCGGCCAAGACCACCCTCTCCGGCCACTGCTCGGCATGTCCTCGCCGTTGGGTCCCCACCTGCTTCCCCGGTTGGCGCCAAGGAGGCGTCCCATGCCCGCATCACCTCCGCCAAGGCCTCCGCGATCGCCGCCACCAGCTCCGGCGAAGACGCCGGCGTCAGGGCAGGCAGCGACCTCTGCTGCGTCCCCAAGGTCGTGCGCGTCGTCGAGATCGCCGCCCCAGCCACCTCGTCCATCTGCGTCCACGATTCCTCCGGCGCCCCAAAATTAGGGTTAGGGTTAGGGTTAGGGTTGCCGGCGGCCCTGCCCTGTCCCTCGCCCATGCAGCCCGTCCGCACCCCTCTCCCCGACAGCCCAAAGTCCTTGCACGCCTGCTGCAGCGCCGGAGCTGTCTCCCCCGTCGCCCCCATCTTCCCTGAGGTCAGCCCGTCTCCACAGCCGCCGCAAGCCGCCAACAGCAGGTGCACCAACGCCCTGGCCGCCACCGATGCCTGCACAGCATCCGCCATCGCCTCGCTCGCGCCAACAGGAGGGGCAACGCCCGTCGTCTCCTTCGTCACGCGCGGATCGCCACCTCCGCCACGACCGCACTGTGCCGCCGCCGCCCGAACTTCACCCCCACCCACGCCATGCTCCACCACCCTGCCTTCGTCGTCCCCACCAACATCCTGCGCTGCCGCCGCCTTGCCACCATCCCCACCGACGCCTCGCACCGCCGCCGCCGCCAGGGCTTCGCCGCCTTGGGCCGTCGCCTCCCCACCCGTTGCACCGCTGTGGAGCCGCGGGTTTTGATGGAGGGCCGCCGAGGAAGGACCGGGAGCATGCTCCGGCGACAGGGGGGCCGGCGCCGGCGCTTTGGAAGCGCCGGCAGCCATTGCCGCTCGCCCGCAGAGGCTGATCGCCCAAGAATCGCCGCCCGCGTGGAGAGAGAGGAGAGAGGAGGTGGTTTTTGGTTTGGTTTAGGGTTTAGGGTTTAGGGTTTAGGGTTTAGGGTTTAGGGTTTAGGGTTTAGGGTTTAGGGTTTTAGGGTTTAGGGTTTAGGGTTTAGGGTTTAGGGTTTTTTTTTTTTTTTTTTTTTTTTTTTTTTAAAAGGAACCTTTATTCCACAAAGGAAAAAACCCAAGCTATCAGGGGGACCAAACCTGACCTGCTAGCCTAGGGGAACAAGGGATTTCTCTTGCAAGAGAATACATGTGAATTTGCAGCACACAAAAAGATAAAGTAAAGCGTTACATGTGATTTTCAATGACCTCCAAACTCCTACAAACCCACCATATCAAGCCTCTGCGCTCCATGATAGTAGTGCTAACATAGTCCACGAACCGCATCCAAGGAGGCCCAGCCCAAGCTCCATACATCACCATAAAAGACATCGGTGAGGTAAAACCGATGTCGTTTCCTTCTACGCTCCCATGCAGTCCTCCAACACACCATAGCTGTCCTCTGCGCTCCATGATAATAGTGATGTTCCGCTCCCAAGCAGTCCTCCAACACACCCGATGTTCACTTTTGGCAAGTGACCAGCCCTCAACGGATTTAATGTGTCCTTACCGCAGCCGTTTGCTACGGACTAGGCAGGCCAAAGGTGGGCCTACTCACCCTCTTTGGCTTTTTGGCAAAGCCACAGCCCTCAACGGATTTGTCAGCCTTTACCGCAGCCGTTTGCTGCGGGCTAGCTAGACCTTAGGTGGGTCTAGTCACCCTATTTGGCTTTTTAGCAAAGCCACAGCTATCAACGGATTTAGTGTGTCCTTACCGCAGCCGTTTGCTACGGACTAGGTAGGTTCATGGTGACCTACTCACCCTCTTTGGCTTTTAGGCAAAGCCACAGCCCTCAACGGATTTGTCATGCCTTTACCGCAGCCGTTTGCTACGGGCTAGCTAGATCATAGGTGGATCTAGTCACCCTATTTGGCTTTTTAGCAAAGCCACAGCTATAAACGGATTTAGGAAGCCTTTACCACAGCCGTTTGCTGTGGGCTAGATAGCTCTAAGGTGGAGCTATTCACCCTCCATCAAGTATGCTATCCTGGCTTGCAAGAGCTCCTGATATACGGCAAGCCCAATCTGTCCATCCTGCAAATGCCAAGTAGCAAACCGCCAATCTCCTGCCCCTCCATCACCCTCTCCCCCTCCACCTGATATGCCTGATTGGCGAGGAAGTCTGCAGCCGCATTCCCCTCTCTATATATGTGTGTGCATCTGACCCCATACTGTCGTACAAGCCTTCTGGTCCGTAAGATCTCCTCCCGAAGCTCCCATGAAATGCCAGAAGACCCGATGATATGCAGCGCAACCAGGGAATCAGACTCCAGCCAAATAGGGAAGAGCTGCCTATCCACGCACAACTCCAAGCCTCTCAGGATCGCCATAAGCTCCGCTCTGATATTGGAGCCCTCACCAAGGACTCCCTGTCTGGCCACCACCACCTGTCCACTATGATCTCGAACAATAGCACCGTAAGAGGACTCACCTGGATTCCCTCTAGAGCTACCATCTGTGTTGAGCTTGAACCATCCATCATCAGGCCTCCTCCAATGTACTGCTGAGATCGTGTGCAATGTCCGTATCCTCACCTGAATCACCATGGCCTGGGCTGCCGAGATATCTCCCCTCCAGTGCCTGGGCTTGATGATACCAGATGCCATCCCAACCCTCAAATACTGTGTGATCTGCCTGATAATCTTCTGTCCCTCCGGCCTCAGCCCCCTGTGCTTGGAGTCGTTCCTGGCCGTCCACAAGAACCAAAAGATCAAGAGGGGGATGATCTCCCTCACCGAACCAGTGCTGCTCCAAGCTGTACCTGCCCTCCATCTCTCCATCACCCGCCAGCTACCAACCCCAAATAGGTGTCCAAAATGCCCCCAGACCTCTCCTGCCACCGGGCTCCCATAGAAAAGATGCTCCCATGACTCCACTGCCTCACAGCACTGACATCTGGACGCTAAGCATACACCACGCTGCTGTAAAACCTCGTCCACTGGCAGGCGTCTACGGAAGAATCTCCAAATGAACACGGAAATGGTGGGGAGGAGGAGTCTACTCCAGGTCACTAACGCTACATCCTCCCTCTGGTGCGCAGTCCTGTAGACCTCCCAGGCAGACCTCGTAGTAAATCTCCCATCTCTGGTGGGTCGCCACACCATAACATCCTCCTCCTCGGGCCTCAACTGCACCTCTGTCACCTCCTCCGCCACTGATGGGGGCAGCACCCTCTGAAGTATCTCCTGGCTCCAGCTGCCATCTGCTAAAAACCGGTCCACTCTGACATCTGGAGGCCCCTGCACCGTACACCACTCCGACAACGGTCCCCTCTCCATCCACCTGTCATGCCAAAAGCTGAGGTGACCCTGTCCAATAATCCACCCTATCTGTCTCTCTGCCACAGCTCTGGTCTGAATCATCCTGCGCCAACTGGGGGAAGCGTTGCTCCTCAGAGTCACCACACCTGGGTCCACCGTCCCACAATAAGATCTCCTCAAGAATCTGGCCCACTGTGTGCACTGCTCTCTGAATCTGAACCACAACTTCATGGATAAGGCCGCCCCCACCTCTGACAGTCGTCTGATCCCCAGCCCTCCCTCCTGCTTCGGCCTGCAGATGTCCCTCCAGGCCACCCAATGCACCTTCCTATCATGTCCCACTGAGCTCCAGAAAAAAGATGCAAACACCCCCTCCAGCTTCCTCAGGACCTCCAAAGGAGGCTGGATCACCTGAAGGAGATATACAGGTAGAGAAATCAGAACACTCTGGATCAGCATCAGGCGACCCCCATGTGAAAGGCGTGAGAGGTTCCAACCCTGAAACTTCCTCTGAATCTTCGCCAGCAGTGGCGCAAAGTGGACTGTCCTCTTGTTCCCTGAGATGATTGGAACCCCTAAGTAAAGCATAGGCCTCTCCCCCAAACCAAAGCCTGTAATCGCTGCTATCTGCTGCCTCCTCCTATCTGATATGCGTCTCGAGGGGAAGAAGGAGCTCTTCTCTGCATTGATCGCCTGTCCTGACTGGGCCTCATATCTGTCCAAGAATTCCTTCCCCCTCCTCACACAATCCAGAGACCCATTCAGGAAAATGACCACATCATCCGCATAGGCCAGGTGAGACACCCTCATATCACATCCTGTCGCATAAGCCATCCCTGGGTACGCTGCAAATAAGGCCTCTATCCCTCTGGAGAAAAGCTCCGCCGCCAAAATAAAGAGGAAGGGGGAGATGGGATCACCCTGCCTCAAGCCACGCTGTGATCTAAAGAAGCCTGACAGCTGTCCATTCACCAGGACCGAAAACCAAGAAGAAGTAACGCACCTCCTGATGAATGCAATCACTGTCTCTGAGAACCCAAATGCTGCCATGACTCTGAAAAGGACGCCCCACTGCACTCTGTCATATGCCTTGGCCATGTCCAGCTTCAGAATAAGGTTTCCTCCTCTGATGTGATAGTTGAGCTTGTGATCAAGCTCCTGGGCCATCAAGATATTGTCTGAGATCAGTCTCCCTGGAACAAAACCACTCTGAGCTGGGGATATTACCTTCCCTAACACTGAAGCCATCCTCTGCGCCATCAGCTTAGAGATGATCTTATAGGACACATTACACAAGCTGATGGGTCTGAAGTCCCTCCACCTCTGCGCACTGTCCACCTTGGGAATCAACACTATGGTCGTAGACGCCATGCCCCGTGGAAGCTCTGCCCCTCGAAAGAAATCCAGTACAGCCTGAAAGACATCCTCCCCCACAATCTCCCAGCAAGCTCTGTAAAAGGCCACTGAGAATCCATCTGGGCCCGCTGCACTATCCTGACACATGCTCCAGACCACCTGCTTCACCTCCTCTGCTGATGGGAGGCCCTCAAGCATCAAATTATCCTCCGCACTGACCAAGGAAGGTATCAACTCCGTGTCCACCACCGTGCTATCCACTGTCTCCCCTGTCAGCAGCTCCTGAAAATATCTGACTCCTGACTCTCTGATCCCATCAGGCTGGTCCAGGCACTGCCCCTCCTCCCAAATTCTGAAAAGTCTACTAGCTGTCCTCTTCTTCTGCACTGTGGAGTGAAAGAACTTAGTATTCCTCTCCCCCTCTCCCATCCATCTGATAGCAGCTCTCTGCTTCCAAAAGTCCTCCTCCATGTCTAGCACTCTGAAAAGTCGAGCCTGACACTCTGACCTGTGAGTCCTGCTCTGCTCTGTGGGGTCCCTGTCATACGCCTGCTCAGCTGCAGCCATACTCTCCTCGGCCTGCAAAACCCTGTCATGTATGTTGCCAAACACCTCCATGTTCCACCACTTCAGATGCTCCTTCAGCCTCCTCAGCTTCATCTGTAGCCTCTGCAGTCCCTGTGCCATACTAGGTAGACACCAATTTAACCTCACTGTCTGCATAAAATCCCTGTGCCGCACCCACATCCTCTGAAATCTGAAGGAGGCCCTCGGCTTCTGGAAGCCTGGGAACTCCACAAGTAGGGGACAGTGATCTGAAGCTGCCCTGCTCAAATGCTCCACTCTGACTGTGAAATCCAGACTTCCCCAGGATGAAGACAATAGAACCCTATCCAGCCTCTTCCACACCCTGTTATTCGTCCATGTGTACCTATCCCCAACAAAACCTGCATCCACCAGTCCAGCAAGCATGATAAAATTATTAAAATCCTCCATGGCACCTGGTCTAGCTAGAACTCCTGCTGAGTGCTCCTCCATGCTAGATATGACATTGAAGTCTCCTCCCACCAGCCACAATCTGTCGCCCTCTGGCCTCAGCTCCTCCAAGCTCTCCCATAATAGGCTCCTCTCTGACCTCGTACACTTGGCATAGACCACTGTCACAATCATAGAAGAAGGGAAAATCTGCGAAGAAAGCTCCAAGTGTAGAAACTGGTCATGATCAAACAAAATTTTGCAAATAATAGTAGAATCCCAGAAAAACCAAACCTTCCCTGATTTATTAGATACTACCTCCTCACACCCCATGCGCCGAAAGATATAGCAATCAACCATAGGTTTAAATCGCAGAACTGATGATGTTCAGAACAGTTCAGCCGCCACCACCTCACATTCCATACGACAGACATGACGGGCAGGCCAGTTCGGCTTCTTGGCTCACCCACCTGCCGCGCGCTTACATCTCGCTTCCTTTCGACCACGATTGATCGCGTGCAACTGCCCTCATACCAAAGTCGACCGACCGCCTGCAGCCGCACCGGCGCCCGCCTCGAACCGCCTGAGTGGACCCCATCACCTCAGCCGATGACTCCAGCATTGGCCTCATCCCCGCCGCCCCGAGGCTCCTGCCCAGCCCGCATACCAGTGTCCGACCTCAGCCAGACTTCCCCGCCGAACCCCGATCTCCCACCGTTGCCTTCCTCCATCGAACGATCCGCCCGGTCAGACCAGCCGGCACCGACCGCACCGGCCTCACCCTCACCACTGCTCACCTGCTCACTGCCCACCACCCTCCAGCCCATCATTCCTGATCCCTCCTCCCAGAGTTCACGCTATTTTCCGCTGACCATCACGCCATGGCCCATGTTCGTTCACCCGCCCCGAACACTGAACACCACCAGCCCTTCGCCCCTCACATGCACCAGTCCACCGCGCACCACCGCATCAGCCTGTCACATCAGTGTCCCATCAGAACTCGCCAGCTCCTGACCCACTCGCCACAAGAGCCATCAGCCATCCTGGCACCATCACACATTTTTGATCATACCGAAGATCAGAACGCATCGAACCGTCCACTGGATGACTCACATGCGCGTGTCCACTGAAGATTCAGCCACGCGCCACCCCCACCATATCTGCTCACCAGGCAAGATGTGCCACCATCAGGAACGGTTGAGCCCAGCCTGAGTCCACATCACCGAGGAGGCCAGCCCATCGTGAAAAATCAGACAGCAGCCGTCAGCACGCACACTCCGTTGCTCCCAAACCCTCTTGGCACCTCGCAACGCCCTGGCCTCCCGCCAGAACGCCGCCCGCCGCCGCTCACCGCCGCCGGCCGCCAATGACGGCGCCCGCGATCGCCATCAGCCACGACGCCAGCCCGGCGACGCCCCAGTAGCATCCGCCGCAGCCAGCAGCCTGATTGCCGCCCGCGCTTCGCCCCCGGGACGCGGCCGCCGCGGGCCGGCCGTTTCGCCCGCCCGCCCGCCAAGCCGGCCACGCCGCCCGCCGCCTCGCCCGCCGCCGGGCACAGTGCCGCCCGGTCTCACGCCCGCATCCGAGGCACGCCCCGCACCGGTCCGCCGCCCGTGCCCCGCCGTCGCCGCCGCCGCGACGCCGCCCACCTCCGCCCCGTCACTGGGTCCAGGCTGCCGTTCATCGCCGCCCCGCCGCCCAGCCCAGATCGGTTACCGAAGGTCGCGCCGCGCACCGTGTCCCGCGCCCCGTCACCCGTCCCGCTCCCCGATCCATCGGATATCCGCGACGACGGAGAGACGCCGTCAGCCCGCCCGCTGGGCGAGGCGATGGAGGATATGGTGCAGGCATCGGCGGCGGCCAGGGCGTTGGTGCACCTGCTGTTGGCGGCTTGCGGCGGCGGTGGAGACGGGCTGACCTCGGGGAAGACGGGGGCGACGGGGGCGATAGCCCCGGTGATGCAGCAGGCTCGCATGGTCTCTGGGCTGTCGGGGAGAGGGGTGCGGACGGGCTGCATGGGCGAGGAACAGGGCAGGGACACCGGCAACCCTAACCCTAACCCTAACCCTAATCTTGGGGCGCCGGAGGGAAGGTGGACGCAGCAGCAGGAAGAGGTGGCGGGGGCGGCGATCTCGACGACGCGTACGACCTCGGGGACGCGGCAGAGGTCGCGGCCTGCTCTGACGCCGGCGCCTTTGCCGGAGCTAGTGGCGGCGATCGTGGAGGCCTTGGCGGAGGTGATGCGGACATGGGACGCCTCCTTGGCGCCAACCGGGGATGCAGGTGGGGACCCAACGGTGATGACATGCCGAGCAGTGGCCGGAGAGGATGGTGTGACGGCGACCGATGGCGTCGGGGCGGTTTGCGGCGGCTGTGGACATGCGAGCTCCCTGTGCCGACGGGGAGAGAGGGTTGGACGTGCTGCATGGGAGATCCACCGGGCAGGGCGGCCGGCGCAGCAGGGAACCGCCCCGGCAACCCGAACCCTAACCCTAACCCTAAGCGGGGGGCGCCAGCGGAAATGGGGACGCAGCAGGAGGCTGGGGCGGCAATCCCGAACACGAACACGACCTTGGAGATGCAGCAGAGGCGGATGCCTGCCCTGTCGCCGGCGTCCTCGCCGGAGCTAGCAGCGGCGATCGTGGAAGCTGTGATGGCGGCGATGCGGGCAAGGGACGCCTCCCTGGCGTCAGCTGGGACAGCAGCCGGGGATCTAACGCCGAAGATGGACCATGCAGTGGCCGGAGAGGGGGCGCCGGCAGCCGGTGGAGGCGGAGCGGTCTGCAGAAGCTCGGACCCAGTGCCGGCGTTTCCTTCTTCGCCGGGGAGACGGTATGTGGATGCTCTCGCTCCGAGGTCGCCAAGGGCGGCCAAGAAGAGTTTTGAGGAGGTGGGAGCCAACTTCAAGGAGTTTTCGGTGTACAACGACGTGCCAGGGGTTTTCTACAACGACGAGGAGGTAAAAGCTTTGTCTGATCCATATAAGTTTTCTCTGATAGGCAAGTTCTCTGGCAGGAGACCTCCCCCACAGATTGTATACCAAGGTTTCAAGGGGCTGGGACTATCAAGCCCCTACAACATTCGGTTCCTACGAGCTGGGCACATTTTTTTGCACCTTACTTCAAATGAGGACATGGCCAGGATATGGACTAGGGGAGTCTGGCGCATTGGTGGCTCAACACTCAGAATCTTCAAGTGGACACCGCACTTTTCATATGAGGCTGAGTCATCCGTGGTTCCAGTTTGGGTACAGTTTCCTGATCTTCCAGTTCATATGATCAATAAAAATTGTGTGTTTTCGATGGCTCGGATTGTAGGGTGCCCTATCAAGATAGATGAAGCCACAGCAGATGGGTCTAGACTCTTTATGGCTAGAGCATGTGTGGAGATTGATCTCTTGAAGCCCAGGGTGGAGCAGTTCTTGATCGGAATTGGAGATGAGCACAGGCTGCAGAGAGTTGTGTATGAGAGGACACCAGAGTACTGCCAGTATTGTAGGCATCTTGGACATGCAGAGGTGGATTGCTACGTGGCAGGGAACAAGCCACGGCCTGAGTGGCACAGAGACAGAGTGGATCCGATTCCCCCAGGAGCAGACCTGAGAGAGAGACTTAATCAGAGGGAGCGAGACAGGAAAGGTAAGGCAGTGGTGGTGGAGGACTCAGAGGCACATGATTTTCAGAGGGTTGGTGGCAGGAGGACTGGACAGACATGGGCCCGCAAGCAGCAACCTTCCAGGATGGGTCAGAAATCTGCGCAGGAGTTACATGCTCAGGGGAACTCTTTTGAGGTGCTGAAGGATATAGGAGAGGAGGAGGATGCAGGGGATGATGTGGTGGGAGGGGCTGGTGACAAGGAGGCGCTGGAAGACTATCTTCAATTGGGAACAGAGAAAGATGATGGGGTGGGAGCAGATGAAGACAGAGTGAGTAAGACTCAGCGGGTGGAGGTGGAAGACCGAATGCCAGTGCAGTTGGGACAGTGCCAGACATTATGGCAGACATCTCTGGACTCGGATCAGCAGGACAGTGTTTCAGTGGAGGGAGGAGAGCAACAGGTGGGAGATCAGACACCTCAGTGTTTCGGCCAGGGGGAGCAGGTTTCTCAGACAGTACAGAGGGCAGGGATAGGGGCACAGCAGAGGAACATAGACGGAGCACAGGGACAGGGGGGAGCCTCCAGGGGGTTGCAGGAAGCTGGTTTGATCAGTGGTGAGGAGCCCAGGGTACTGGAGTCATCGAGAGAGCTGCCAGAGGATGATTGTTTAGACAGATACTCCAGCTCATCAGCAGACCAGGGGGTTTCAGACGATTTGGGCCAGAAGAGGCCTGCCAGGCGTACACAGGTTACCCCAGAAGGCTCAGATGATCCAGATTTTCAGAAGACTTTTGTGGAGTATGAGGAGACAGACACTAGTTTTTCATCAAGGGGGGGACGCAGTCTAGCCTCCGTGGTCAGTCCTCCCAGAGAAAGGAAAGCGGGGATGCCCAAGGTACTCAAGGCGCAGCGGCCGAGGGTGGAATTTGAGCCAAGAGTGACTAGGAGCCAGGCTTCAAGGCAGGTACGCACCCCTTTCCATTAGTCATGTCTGGTATCATATGGAATGTGAGGGGGTTTGGGAATTTGGCGACACAGAGGAGGGCTTTGTTTCTGAGACGACATCATCATCTGAGTTTCTTAGCAGTTTTGGAGCCTATGGTTGATTTGGACTGTAGGTATTAGGGTTTAGGGTTTAGGGTTTAGGGTATTAGGGTTTAGGGTTTAGGGTTTAGGGTTTAGGGTTTAGGGTTTAGGGTTTAGGGTTTAGGGTTTAGGGTTTAGGGTTTAGGGTTTAGGGTTTAGGGTTTAGGGTTTAGGGTTTAGGGTTTAGGGTTTAGGGTTTAGGGTTTAGGGTTTAGGGTTTTTTTTTTTTTTTTTGTTTTTTAAAAAGGAACCTTTATTCCACTAAGGAAAAAACCCAAGCTATCAGGGGGACCAAACCTGACCTGCTAGCCTAGGGGAACAAGGGATTTCTCTTGCAAGAGAATACATGTGAATTTGCAGCACATAAAACGATAAAGTAAAGCGTTACATGTGATTTTCAATGACCTCCAAACTCCTACAAACCCACCATAGCAAGCCTCTGCGCTCCATGATAGTAGTGCTAACATAGTCCACGAGCCGCATCCAAGGAGGCCCAGCCCAAGCTCCATACATCACCATAAAAGACATCGGTGAGGTAAAACCGATGTCGTTTCCTGCTACGCTCCCATGCAGTCCTCCAAACACACCATAGCTGTCCTCTGCGCTCCATGATAATAGTGATGTTCCGCTCCCAAGCAGTCCTCCAACACACCCGATGTTCACTTTTGGCAAGTGACCAGCCCTCAACGGATTTAATGTGTCCTTACCGCAGCCGTTTGCTACGGACTAGGCAGGCCAAAGGTGGGCCTACTCACCCTCTTTGGCTTTTTGGCAAAGCCACAGCCCTCAACGGATTTGTCAGCCTTTACCGCAGCCGTTTGCTGCGGGCTAGCTAGACCATAGGTGGGTCTAGTCACCCTATTTGGCTTTTTAGCAAAGCCACAGCTATCAACGGATTTAGTGTGTCCTTACCGCAGCCGTTTGCTACGGACTAGGTAGGTTCATGGTGACCTACTCACCCTCTTTGGCTTTTTGGCAAAGCCACAGCCCTCAACGGATTTGTCATGCCTTTACCGCAGCCGTTTGCTACGGGCTAGCTAGACCACAGGTGGATCTAGTCCCCCTTTTTTTTTTTTTTTTTTTTTTTTTTTTTTTTTTCAATCTACAAGATGTAAATCAACAAAAATGCAAATAGAACACAGCAGTAGCGCCTGCTCAATCACTGCTACTTCGAGATAATAACCATCTCGATGTCAGCTCCCACTTCAGCGAGCTTTGATTCCTTCGAATTATTTGCTTCTTTAGCTATGCTGAGGACATCAAAGTCTATTGCAATTGACTTCACAATCCCATTTAAAATGAGTGTACCAATAGCAACAAGTGCTCCACATTTTGCATCAGCATTTTGATTTCCATCCTCTGCAAATTCAAGTGCAGCAGAGAGAAATTGAGCCTGGCCTTCTTTGTCCTTTGCCTCAAATGGCTACAGTGAGATTGTAATCACTTCGTGAAAAATGAATGCTTGAAAAACTTTGTCATTAAACGAATGCTGGTTAAAAGGTTTGCTGGTTAAGGAGTTGTTGTGACTTTTGCTAATGCTTCCATCAGACCAGCAATCTCACTCTCAATGTATTTATGAAACAAAGTAGCTCCATTAGGGTGCAATACAATCATTCGCCCAATATCTATCCCAGGCCACAGCATTTGCACTGGCCATGATTTTACTATCTTCAGTGGTAGAGTTATGTCAACATCTGCCAAGGAACTACTACTATACCGTGATTTGTCATTTAGAATTTGCACTATAATTGCAAGCCTTGACCACTCAAGCTCTGAAGGTGACGATGAGTTCTCCCCATCTGTCAAGAATGTTTCATTGAATTCTGGAAACTTCTTTAGAATTCCATTAAACTGTGCTGAATTAAAGTAAAGCATCCCTATCTTTGGAATATGCTTGAAAAGAAGGTGCTGGTTCAGCCCCTCGTGTAATAGATGAATGGCCAGGAACATTTGCATGAGAGCCTGTGTAAGGATCCTTCTTTCAAAAGCCATTTATCAGCAAATGTATAAGGATTATCTGTTCGATTATATGGCAACTTACGAGCAGGCTCACCATCCTCAATACCCCCATCAAAACATACTCCTAATGTATACCATCCAGGACCTGATTACTAGAGCCCTCTCTTGGCCCATCAACCAGCTCACCAATTTTGTCCCATTTAAACTCTTTGGAGTTCCAAGAATAAGCCACACCATTATCACCTTCTCTAATGATCTTTGTCTATCCCTCCTTGGTGGCTGGACATTGCAAGACCTCCAAACCAAGAAGATCTGTCAAGTTATAGCCACCAAATTTCGTCCCACTTGTTGTCGACAATCTCCAATTGCTTTCCGTTCTGTTTCCTGATGCAACCTGACATACAGCAGCCCAAAGATAATCTGAAATCGTCTTGTGCATCCCAAAAAACACATCTGTGCTATCACAAAATTGATAGTATCATTCCCACTCGGCTCTCTTTGGCACGCTCACTAACTTGGCACGCCAATCCGTTTCCTGCTGGTATCAGTCCCACTCCAATCATTCTTAGCAGAAAACCATTACTCCATGTCAGAAAGTTAGCCGTACAGATCTCTTGTCAGACGTGGCTCCAAACACACTCCATCAGAAACATAGAAACCCTTCACAGAAACCAAAGCTCCAAACTGCAGATGAAATCTATACAAAACTGTGCCTCCATGCAACAGCTTCCGTAGGCCGATCAATCTGCTGAATAATATCAGAGCCCTTTTTGAGACATTGGACGTCATCTTTATGGCTTCGGCCCTACATGAGACTTGTAGATCTCGGAATTATCTAAAATTTGATAGGTCATGGGCCCCCTAATTCATCCGGAGTAAAAAGTTCAGCCTTTCTGAAGGTGGTTTAGTGTTCTATTTGCTTGTCCAGTCGAAAATTCTGTATCAGAGCCTGCTGCATACTGAAACAGCAGCTTGTTCCAAAATTCACATTGGGATAATGTAATTGAGACCTTGATTCTCCAAACCATCCAGCTGTTGACCCAAAACCCTTGAATTCTCAGAGATCAGCAGTTGCCGAAAATCAGACATCAACATCAGTTTATGTGCAGCAGACTGAAATGTTCTCCAATCTGATCAAACCCTATCATATAATTCACCCAAAATAAACTTGCCATACACTAAATTCAGTTAGCCAAATTTGCAGATTTTGCCAAGCCACACTTCCAAATGCTACATAAATTTTCTGAAATCCCACCAAAGCTGACAGAAACCAAAAGTTTCAGCTCATATGGCCCATTTGGCACGCAAACAGATACGAAACCATCTTGATAAGGAAAAGGTTAGCCACTGGTATTGAAAGAGAGCCAGAAAGAAAGTTGATGAAAATCAATTCCATATCATTAGCACGCAAACTTTCTGCCTTGCACAGACCAAACTTCAACCAGAAAAATGCCTACCATAATACTACATAAACCCTGAGCCATTTCTGGAATGTTGTATCAGAAATATCAGAATCAACCTTTAGTGGCACTGATCGGCCATTTTAGTATTAGGAAAAGGAAAGGCATATGAAATCTGCACTTCCTGAGTGCTCGACAGCTAGCTCAGTCATCACCCGACCACAATCCTGTTCAGCCAAAATCAATTTGATACATTTGGCACGCATTAGGATGCTTGCAGCATTCAACGTTTCCCACAATTAGATATTTATCACCACAGATACTACTTGCATCCACTTTCATTAGCATCCAAGTTATCCTATTCCAAACCCCCATCCTGTCGGCATAATCAACAACTCAAAAAACCTCCATATTACCACTCTAATATCAGAGATACAGTAACTGTAAACTCAGCAAGTTTTCCGACAGCCAGAAAATACAGACCATTGTATTGGATCTGTTGGAGTTACTCTAAGATCTCAGTCGTAGCCTCACAATTCCATCCAAACCAGAGCCAAACCAGCAGCCAACAAACAGTAGCTCCATGAAATTCCACTGAGCAGATAATAAACACAACCCAGATTCGATTCTGATCCTCATTTCAGCTCCGGTTGTCCATTCCTGAGCAGCCTTCATTTGCATAAATGACCATTGTACATCCAACAAGCATCCAATGTCATGCCACTGAGAGTATACCAATGCAACCTCCCTTCACCCTCTTTGGCTTTTTGGCAAAACCACAGCCCTCAACGGATTTGGCACGCCTTTACCGCAGCCGTTTGCTACGGGCTAGCTAGACCATAGGT